>NC_045455.1:26199758-26324175 GCF_002776525.5 Piliocolobus tephrosceles
TCTATCTATCTATCTATCTATCTATCTATCTATCTATCTATCTATCTAACTATCTATCATCTATCATCGAATCTATCTATTTCTCTATCCATCTCCCGGCCTATGAAAAGATAATAAAAATAATTGTTAGGTAAATGCAAATTAAAACCCCAATTAAATACATCTTCGCACATACTAAAATGGCTAATTTTTTAAAGAAAATATTAAATAAAAGACTTAAAGTACCGAGTATTTGTGAGGATGTAGAGTAATTGGAATTCTCATGCATCACTGGTAGAAATGTAAAATGTTACAGCTACTTGGAAAAATCTCGGTTTTATAAAACATTTAACATGTGTGTATCATATGATGCACCAATTTAACCCCTAAGTTTTCACCCAAGGGGCATGAACCTATTTTCACAAAAGAATTCATATAAGTGTGCATAGCATCATAATTCGTTATAGCCTCAAACTGGAAACAACAATGTCCTTCGACTGGGAAATAAATCAGCAAAATGTGTATTTCATACAGTGGAATACTGCTCAGCAGAAAAATGAGCACTTTATTGACACGGGAAACAACACAGTTTTATCTCAGAAACATGTTAAGCAAAAGCAGTCAAACACAAATGACTGCATATTACATGAATGTATTTATATGAGATTGTCACAAAAATCAAACTTACGGAAACAGAAAACAAGTGGTAACCTAGGGCTGGCATGAGAATGGAGACAGACAGCAAATCAACATGAGGAATTCTTGAAAGGTGATGTGAATGTACTAAAACTGGATTGTGATAATGGAAAACTTTATACATTTAAGAATACTTGCTGAAATGTACACGTAAAGCAATGTAGAAGTCAATGCTAAAGTAGAACCAAGACAAACAAAAAGTTAAGAAGAATACAGTAGGTTTCCTTGAGGAGATGACAAAGTGCTTCCTTCTAGATTAAATGTGAACATGTAAATCTTTGCCTTAGTCTTCCCATGCCAACATACAATGAAAGGAGCTAAAGAAGATATCGTTAGGGCCTCCCTACCTAGTACACACATCCCTTTAAAAAGTTCTTTAAAAAGTTCTAGCCTTGTGATTTGGCTTCCTGATATACCTGGGTGGGACTTGAGATAGAAGAATATTTCTCACATATTCTGGTCTCTGAACAATTCAGAGCAAAACATAATTAATTATTTCTTAATAATTTATTATTAGCCTTAGATATGAGCAGAGTATGGATGAAAATTTAGTCATAAAATGAAATTTTTTTGAATCACTTTGTTGTGCCTTAGAATACAGATATAGGTAATTTAAAATTTATGAACAAAGATTTAAGGAACATGTTTCTTTTATACTGTATCAAATATTAGTAGTAGTAATGTTTATTAAGCAAATGATTATTAAAGTGAAAGATCAAAAAGTTTATTCTAAATGTTTTCTTGAAACAAATTTTTAAATTTTAAAATCCTAGAATGTGAATTTCTATAAATAGATTTTAAAAATAATTGAATGATAGAATAACATTAATTTATTAAATAAATTAATTAAATATGAAAACAAAACCATCATATAACAAAAATTACAGTGTATTTCCTATTAACATTTGAACGGTTTATTTCCCTAGGGAGAAATGGGAAGATAACCATCTTCTGCAGAAATAACTTGTGATCAAGATGAATAGAAGAGTATAATAAATCTCTCCTGAGGTTCTCCTCAATATGTTTATTCAGTTGAACCAGATCCTTATGAAGAGCATAGATACTAATAAGAAACCAAATAAAAACTCAGTAACATATCTTCACAGACAAATGTTAGAGAAATATACACCTAGGGATTTAATTTTCATAAGCATTTTGTTAAAAATAGTATCAAGGCCGGGCGCGGTGGCTCAAGCCTGTAATCCCAGCACTTTGGGAGGCCGAAACGGGCGGATCACGAAGTCAGGAGATGGAGACCATCCTGGCTAACACGGTGAAACCCTGTCTCTACTTAAAAAATACAAAAAACTAGCCGGGCGAAGTGGCGGGCACCTGTAGTCCCAGCTACTCGGGAGGCTGAGGCAGGAAAATGGCGGGAACCCGGGAGGCGGAGCTTGCAGTGAGCCGAGATCCGGCCACTGCACTCCAGCCTGGGCGACAGAGCGAGACTTCGTCTCAAAAAAAAAAAAAAAAAAAAAAAACAGTATCAAAATGTTTTCCATTGTTTTGCCCTTTATATGAGTAAATAAAGCAAGAATAATATGTAATTAAATATAAACATAACTTTGATACAGAAGAGAGTTATGGACTTAATACAGTAAAGACAGTAAATTAATTTTTATTTCAGGCAGGAACACTTGAAACATTCAGTCTTGCTTCTCTAAATTCTAAGTTACTGTTTTAAAATAACAACAATTCACTCTTCTGCAATAATAAATAACACCTTCAAATTAAGCGTAAGCAATTTAGTTTTTACAGATTAGAAATAATTGGGATGAACAAATTAAGTGATCTATGGAAGTCGTATTCAGGACAGATAATGGTAATGACATTCAGAATTATTACCTTTGTGAGACATTAAGCCACAAATAAATCATCAAGGAAAACTTTGAAATTAAAAAGTGCACATATGCAGAATGCATTTAAAATACATGCACACAAAATAATCAGTGCATCATTGGGTTTCATAACATTGTTTCAGCAATTCTGGAGCCCCTTGAGACACTTTCAGGAAGTTCACAAGGTCAAGATCATTTTCATACAAACGATAAGACAATATTACCCCCCCTTTTTTTTTTTTTTACTGTGTTGACAGTGCACTGTTATGAAATCAATGTGGATAAAATTGCTTATATTTTGACATTACTGAAGGTAGTCTTTCCAACTTGAAGTAGTAGTTATTATAGGCTGCACTACCATGAACTCACTGGGGTGGGGAGTGTAGAGAGCCAGTTTTACTTGAAAAAGCAGTGAAAATATTAATTGTATTATATCTCTATTCTGGAGTGCTTTAAAAAAATTCTTTGTGACAAAAATGAAAATACTTATAAAATTGCAATGGTTGTTTTAAGGAAGAACAATTTTCGTGACTGGTTCATAAACTGAAATAGTTGCTTTTATTCACAGAATACCAATTTCATTTAAAGGAATGACTGACAGACAAACTGGCTCTTCAGATTGATTTGGGTGTTACACAGTTTTCTGCAAATGAACTATGTAAGCCAGCCATTTCAAGAACAATGATCGTATGCATGACCATTTATAAAATCCAATCTTTTAGGAAAAATTATAATTTTATACAGCTGATATTGACCACCAAATCTTGACAGACTTGCAATATTTAAGATTATTCTATTTAGATTGGCAATAATATTTTTATAGCAAATAATGAAGTGCATGAACTTCTAGAACATATTTGTAACTGAGTGAACCAACGTATTTCAAATGACCAATGCATTAAGATACACAAGCATGTATAGAGAAAATATTCTTTCAAAGTTCAAGATAAGTCAATGAATTTTAATGCAAAATGACACAAAAAGTTCATTGCTATGTTCTTAGATTCTACATTACAGTCGAACTTTTAAGAAACTACCACCTGTCCAGTTTTGTAGTACCAAAGAAGAATATTCATAATTATCTGAAAATTATTATAATGCTTCAACCTTTTTCAACTAGATATTTTGTTAAACCAAATTTGCTTGATATACTTCAACAAAAATATTAACATATTGCTATTAATATTAAAATAATAATTTTAATTAACATTTAATTAGCATGTTATTAATGTTATTAAAATATTAATAACATATTGAATGCAGAAGAAATGTGAAAAGCTAGATGCCTTTTGTCTAGACATTAAAATGATCTGCAAAAATATTGAGCAGTACCACGCTACATTAATTTATGTTTTGGTTTTGGAAAATGCAGTTATTGTTCTTAAAAATACATTTTCATGTTGACATGTAATGGATTTATTTTTGTTATTTATAAGTGAATAAAATGCTTTAAAAATTTTCAGGTTTTTTTTTTTAACAGTAAATATAGGTAGAAATAACTCATAGCATTAAGGTTCTTTAAAATCTTCAGCTCTATTTTTTAAGGCTGTAATAAATTTAAGAGACCAAATGCTTGAAAACTGCTATAATATATCCTTAAATATTTAAACTGTTTATTTAAAAAATAAATAAAAGACTATGTTTAGAATCTTCATTGATGCAATTTTTAAACAAGGTGTTTTCCAGGAAACAGATATTTTAAAAATTTAGACTAGTTGTCTTGTAGGGTTAGATATGAAAGTGGTAATCATCTATTAATCAGAAAATAATATTCTTGTAGTGCTAGCACATGACAAGCCATGGCAAAATATTAACAAATTATCACCCAATTTCCTTTAGAAAAAAAATCAATATCTAAATATATACCTATAAATGTTCTAAATTTGAACATTAAATTCAGGTTGTCTTTTTTGATAAATAAGAGCGTGTGCCTATATACATGCACACAAACATTTGTGTTTACACAAACACACACGTGCATGCACTTATTTTAGGTAATCTGTATATAGAAAAGTAAACTAGAAATAACACTCCTCTAAACAAAATTAAACACACAGGCACTTCTATACCTTAGGACCACTAAAATCTATGATGACATGACTCCTTTAAGATTTTTAGGTTTGTTAATTAATAGAGCTGGTCTTTCACAATTATGATCCTTAGAAAGCTTGTGCACGTGAGACAGTCTGTGAGACACCACCTTAAATCTTACTATTCTCTAAACACAAAGCATTATGTTCCATCCTTGACTTGTTTACCTTTAAACTGTATCGTTATGCTCTGGATTTGACATTTGCCTGATGCTATTACTTTATTTGAGAATTTTTTGTTCTCTCACAAGACTGCTTTAGACTCTCTATATTTCTAGTAAATTCTGCTTAAAAACTAAACATTTCCTGATTAGATTCATATCCACTTCTCTTTTTCTATCTTAGTCATTGAGAAGAATACAGTAGGTATTTTCAACTGCCTGCCCATATTCTACGTTTTACCCTGAGTTAATTAGGTAACCGTTCCAGATTCTAAGAAAATATTCCATTAGTGCAAGCATCTTCTTTCTCCAACTTTCAATAACATTTTCCTCACTGCCATTCAAGTCCTTACCAACTGTATCCTTAAGGTTCTTCCAAATTCTACCTGCTGTTTCATCCCAAAATCAGTTCCACATGTTTTATGCTATTGGTATATATGGAAGCAACTAATTTCCATTTTCATCCACTTAGATTGCTATGAGGTTTCCATTTTATCTATTGAGATGCGATTGGTTTAGAAACAACTCATTTACAACTCATCTATTGTTGCAAAACAAACTCTTCCAAAACTTAGGGGTTCAAAAAAACTATTATATTTTGCTCACAAGTTTTGATCAAAAATTTAATTTGGCTTAGTTGGGCGATTCAACTGTGATCCACATATAATCAATGTCATATGTCTTATTGAACTAGCAGATTATATTAGTTTTTTAGGGTTGCCATAACTAAGTACCAAAAACTTAGTGACTTAAAACTACACACACTTTCTCACAGTTACGGGGATTAGAAGTCCAAAGTCAAGGTGATGTCAGAGCCAAGCTCTAGGTGAAAACCCTCAGTGTCTCTTCCTAGCTACAGGTATTCCCAGCAATCCTTAATATGCCTTGGATTGTTGCCTTACATAATAATTTCCATTTCTGCTTCTATCTCCACATGGTATTCTTCTCTATGTCTTCTCTCTTTTTAAATGGATGCCAGTGGTTGAATTTAGGGCCCATCCTAATTCAAGGTAATTTCATCTGGAGATCCTTAATTAGGAACATCTGCAAAGACAATTTTATAGTAAGGTTATATTTTGAGGTTCCTGGTGGACATGAATTTGGGGAAGATATGAAGGGTATTGTTTTACTTGTAAAGTGTAGTAATACCATTTGAAAGTAATCTGTGATTAGGTTTAAAATGCATGTTGTAAATTCTAGATGTATTAGTTTTCTATTGTTCCCATAGCAAATTACAAACTTAAGGGCTTAAAACAGCACACATAATATGATTGGACATTTCTGTAAGACAGCAGTCCTACATGGTGTTATAAACTAAGATCAGTTTGTCAGCTAGACTGTGTTTCTTTCCAGAGGTCTAAGGAAGAATCCACTCCTGCTTACTTAGGTTGTTGGCAGAATTTAGTTACTTGTGGTTACAGAATGAAGGACCCCATTTTTTTGCTGGCTGTCATCAGAGGGTCATCCCCTGTCTCTTGGCTCAGGACTTCTTTCCTGCATAGTCAGGGCCAGCAAAAGTGAGCTGAGCCCTTCTCGGGCTGCCTCTCTCTGATTCCTCTTTCCTTGTTGCAGCTTTCTTTCTGATCCTCCTGGGAAAATTTCTCCTACATTAAGGACTCCTGTAATTAGATTGGGCCTACTTGGATAATTCAGAATAATCTCCCTATCTCTTCATTATTGACTTTAATATCATCTGGAAAATCTCTACTGCCATGTAAATTAATACGTTCATAAGTTCTGGGAATTAGGGTATGGCCATCTCTGAGTGGCCAGTATTCTGTTTACTGAACTACAGAAATCATTAAAACTATAAAAAATAGCAGTAATACAACCAAATAATATGACATAATCATGGAGGCAGTTTCAAAAATACATGAAGCAAAAACAGAAAATATAAAGAGCTCTAGATAAATTCACAATTAAAGTTGGAGACATCATTCTCCTCTCAACAGTTAATAGAACAAGTAGAGAGAAAATCAGTAAGATATAAAAGACAAAGATAGTGCTATCATCCCACTTGACCTGCTTGACATTTAAAAAAATGACACATGCAACAATGACAAAATGCATATAGTATTCAAGTAGACCATGATAAGGTTCAATTACGCTAGATAGACCGTGTGATGGATCACAAAGCCCAATGTATCTCAACGCTTGAAGATACAAAAAGTATATACCCTGATGACTTTGAAATTGTATTTAATTTTTTAAATAAAATGATATCTCAAAAATCCTCAAATAATTAGAAATTAGACAATAAAATCCTAAATAACCTACGAACTCAGGAGAAAATTGCAAAGAAAATTAGAAAATAAACAGATAAAAGCAAAACCTATAAAAAAGCAAAACATATAAAAATCTGTAGGATGTAGCTAAAGATATGCTTTAAATAAATGTATAGCTTTCTATGCTTATATTTGAAAAGAAGAAATGTTTAAAAATAACGACCTAGGTATTTTTAAGGAGCAAGAAAAAGATAAGCATATTATACAAAATTCAGTAGAAGCAAGGCAGTAATAATGATCAGAACAGAAATTAATGAACTAGAAAGCAGGCAAACGACTGAAATAATAAAAAGTAATCAAAAGTTAGTTTTTAAAAAGAGCAATTAAATTGGTAAACTTGCTGCTACACTGATTAAGGAAGAAGCAAGGAAAAAAAAAACAATTTAACCAAACTGATACCATGAAAAATTAGAAAATCTGAATAACCTTATATTGATTGAAGAAATCAAATTAAGCATGAGAAATAAATTCTGTGAGAAGTTACTTCACTGATGAATTCTATCAAATATTGAAGAAATAAATATTATATATATTTTTTCAGAAAATATAGATGAAAGAAGGAATATTGCTAAAGTCATTATGCCAATATAATTCTGAAATAAAACCACATAAAAATGACAAAATATAGTGCATTGATTCTAGCTATATATAGAAAAGATAATGACAGGCAGGCATGGTGGGTCATGCCTGTAATCACAGCACTGCAGGAGGTCGAAGTGTGAGGATCCCTTGAGGCCAGGAGTTCAAAATCAGCCTGAGTAACACAAGGAGACCTCATCTCTATAACAAATTAAAAAGGCCCAGTGCAGTGGCTCATGCCTGTAATCCCAGCACTTTGGGAGGCCAAGGCGGGCAGATCATCTGAGGTCAGGAGTTCGAGGTCAGGCTGACCTACATGGTGAAACCTCCATCTCTACTAAAAAGACAAAAAATTAGCCGGGCATGGTGGCGCACACTTGTAATCCCAGCTACTCGGAAGGCTGAGACCCGAGAATTGCTTGAACCCAGAAGGCGGAGGTTGCAGTGAGCCGAGATCGCCCCATTGCACTCCAGCCTGGGAACCAATGGCGAAAGTGTCTCAAAAATAACAACAACAACAATAATAATAATAATAATAAAATAATTCAGGCATGGTGGCACACACCTGTAGTCCCAGCTACTCAGGAGGCTAAAGCAGAGAAATTGCTTGAGTCCAGGAGTTTGAGGTTGCAATGAGCTATGATCATGCTACTGCACCCCAGCATAGGCAAGTGAACAGAACACTGTCTCTAAACAAACAAAAAACTTTAAGGAAGATAAGGAAACTTTATTAAGTAGGGTTTAACCCTGGAATGCAAATGTTTTAAACATTTGAAAATCAATCAATGTAATTTCTCAGTGGAAAAATAAAAAATAAGCCATATGATTATGTCAAAAAGAAAATTTATTTAAATATTCAGTACTCATTCATGATTTTTAAAAGACAGAAGACAAAAGGACATACTCTTCTGTTTTTCGTTTTTTTGTTTGTTTTGTTTTGTTTTTGAGAGGGAGTCTCACTCTGTCACCCAAGCTGGAGTGCAGTGACGTAATCTCAGCTCACTGCAACCTCTGTCTCCCGAGTAGCTGGGATTACAGGTGCCTGCCACCATACCCAGCTAATTTTTGTATTTTTAGTGGAGTTGCAGTTTTGCCATGTTGGCCAGGCTGGTCCTGAACTCCTGACCTCAGGTGTTCTGCTCTACTTGGCCTTCCAAACTGCTGGGATTACTGGCATGAGCTACCGCACTCAGCCTAAAAACACATACTCTTAGAAATCTAAGAATAGGAAAAAAAAAAAAAAACAAAAAAACCATCAACCTAATAAACTTCATTAATTAAAAAGCTACAGCTAATATCTTAATTAGCTTTAAAAAGACAAACAAACCAAATTAATCTGAAGCAAAGTGCTAAGAAGATAGAAAGAAACATAAAACTGTTAAGACTCTTAAGACAGGAAAATCTGTTATTTAAAAAGTAAGTTCAGACCAAGTAAATCTGAGCACCATTTCAATCTTTGAAACTCAGTCTTGCTATGAAACCTTAGGATCCTCCTACATTTAGATAAATTTTTGAGATATCTTTTGTTATCTGCATCATTATGATGTTAACTCTCATCATTTATTATCTAAAATAAGTAGTTAGTGCATTCACAAAGTGATGGATGCTGGTACATCAGTGATTTTAAAGATGCTTTAAATACTCTGAAAATGACATTTTCAGGTTGGAAATACATTTCCAACAACATGCACATCTAAAAAATAAGGATACATACCCATTAAAAATAAAAAGTGCAAATATATATTTCATGAAAACAGTAGTCAAGAGACTGTATTAGTAAAATTTAAAATGTTACAAAAAAAAAAAACCTGAAGTGTAATTTTTAGAGACACATTTCTGAGAGGTAAAATTATAAATACAAATAAACAATTTATTTCCGTAAAAGTCAGAATGTTGGTTACCTTTGGTGGCAGAGGGGGTCACATAGGAAATATATAAGGTGCTACATGCAACAAATGCTCCATTTTGGCCTGAATCTTGATTATATGGGTGCATTTTTCTATATGTAGTATTTGTGTTATATTTTCCAATAAAAATAAAAATAAGACATGCAGGTGTTAGGATTTATATTATGCCCTCATTTGACTCATGAATTTTGCTCATTTGTATGACAGATGAATTATGGAGTGTAAAATGATAATAAAGTTAGTCAATTAGTAGTTTCCTTGCTGAAACAAGTCAGTGTAGCCCCTCGTACAATATTGAAGCAGTATCAACTCCCTGGCAATCTCTCACGATATTCTCACAGTCCCATGAGAAATGATGCTGGCTTACTATGGGGCTAACGTTTTGTCTGCTCAGAACCTGTGTCCAATATGTGTACTGCTTCTCCTATAGCCAGAACACACGGCTAAAAGACTCAAGGGGTGGAAACAGGAGTAACTCCTTTCCACTATGAGGCTAAAATTGTTGCTTTTCTTACAGCTTGGGCTTTACTGGTTTACAATTTTAGTTTCCATATGTCTTAGTTGTCTTGGCCTGCTATAAAAAAAGTGCCATGGACTAGGTGGCTTGTAAACAACAGAAATTTATTTCTCACAATTCTATATTCTGGAAATGTGAGATAAAGGTGCCAGTGCTGTCTGGTTTGAGTGAAGGCCATCTGTCGAGCTGTAGACTACTGACTGCTCATTGTTACCTCACACAGTGGAAAGAGGCTAGAGCATTCTCTCTGGCATCTTTTATGATGGCACAGATTCCATATGATGGCACAGATTCCACTGATGAAGACTTCACCCTCATGACCCAGTTTTACTTTCGAAGGTCCCATCTCCCAATATCATCACATCGATGGTAAGTATTTAAACATACCAATTTGGACAAACAGTCCATAAAACCATATATTGAATATTTTATTAAGTAGTCACAATAATAGTCCCTCTGAACTGGAATTTAAAATTGCTATTTGTCATTTGGGAATCCTCATAATATTGAAATAGACAACGAAAGAGATTAATCTACTAGCTGGGTGATTGATCTTGCTAATAAAGTTGATAACATCTGTTTTCTAAGAAAAAATATTGGCATAAATAAGTGAAAAATATAATTTGATTTGATCCCTTTTATGGTTTTCTGAAATCCAGGTGAGATTTTCCTTGTCACTTCACCCTCAACACTTCTCATGGTTGTTTAAGCTTCTGATTCACTGTCATAAGTCCCTTACTCATTAAATGTCTAAAGTCACTGCTGACTAGTCTCTGAGTTAGGTAAGTAATCACGATATGAGTTATACTACTGATAAAAATAATTCCACAGTCACCGCCTGTACTCTCTGTTTTTCACTGTATGTTCACATTTGTTTAATGCCTTGTGAGGTAACAAGTTCTATTTTCAACCTTATCAGATAAGGAATCTGGACTACATTCAGAAAACCCAACTAGTGGTAGTTACAGCATCATAAGAATTCCTTTTGGTTATATTATAACTTTTAAGATAGGTTGGCCTAGGATTTGTTCAAAAATTCAAATATATCATCATCAATATCTAGGCTGTCTCTTATCTGTCAGTACTGACATCCTTGGTTATTGTCCTTAGATATGACACCATATGTCACCAGACAGCCATATAACTCTTCACATCACATTCACAAATAAGAGAAGAAAAGTCACAGGTATTTGGCCAATGATACCTCATTCTATGTCTGTCCCTTTAATAAATGGCATCACGCATACCACCCTTAAAAACCCACAATGATCTAAGTAAGATTCACCATATCCCATTTTATAAGTGAGTAAATTGAAAATGGAAAAGAGACAAGCAAAGAAGTGATGGACCCAGTATTTGAAACCAGGTCTTCTTGATGACAAAACCTATGTACATTGCAGTAAAATTATGTAAAAATGTTAATGAATGGCCATCGATATAATAAATGTAGCATGCAATAAGGGTAGAACAATTTGGTAGACATAAAATATTATGAATTGGGGAATAAGGGATGGAATTTCTATGTAAAGAAATTTCCATCTTAATCGTTACTTATCACACTCCATCTGTTCAATAGTCCTTGTTTCCCAAGGTTGTACTGGAGGGGCAAGAGCTGATTAGAGTTTCCTGTGTTTCAAATCTTTGGTGTTTGAGTTGTCCTGAATCTACTGTCCGTGTGCTTTTCTTGTCTTCCTTAAAAATATGTATTAGAAATCATTTCCATGAATGGCAAGAGAAAGTTAAGAAAAGGGGACTTACTGAGTCAAGATTAGTCTCAGAATAAATCCAACACATGTTCAAGTGGGGCCATACGACAGTGGTTGATGATGAAGTCTGGAGATAAAATCCAGTCAAGCATTCTATGGCCCAGATTTAGAAAGCAAAGGCAGTAGGTCTGAAAGTACAGCATTCAGTCCGTAGATGGGAAATACAAACACGCTGGAGATACAGAGGTAGTGGAGAGGGAAGGGTCAGCATACTTCTGTCTTCCCTGTAATAGGTTAACGATCTTACTCTCTTCTTCCATTCTTCCACACACTAAAGACAACAAAACAAATTTGTAATACCCCAAACTACAGGCCACACATAATGTATGGGATGACTAAACAGAAGTTCAGGAAATTCTTCTTTTTCACCCAAGGCCATTCGTGCTCCTTTTCTGCCTTCACTTTCCAGTCAATTCAACTGCATTCCTTGGTTTCCCCTTTTTCTTTTGCCCTTTTAGGACCTGCAGTTTCGTATCCAGACTTCTCTTGGCGATGTTCCTTTAGAAATCCAAGATGGAATTTGTTGGCAACTATTGCTGTCCACATAGCCTTGGGTCAGACTCTGTGGCCCTGGTTCCTCCTGTTGTGACTTCACAGCCATCCTCCCCTACCCCAAGATAATCCCTACATTTTCCAGAAGCAGTTTATACTTCATTCTCTGGCCTTACTTACATGCATTCATGTGGCTGAGATCCATCTTTCTTTTTATACCTTGTGTCACAATGACCCCCTCAAAGAAAAGCTCAGCATTAACATTGCCAGAGATATGACTTCCACTTGCTGCCTTGCCTCTTGTTTTGCCAGTTTGTCCTCTGATTCTCATGTCATTGCCATTCTAAATTCTACACGAATGTTCCACTTACCTTCTAACACAATAACATAAGCTTGGAAAAAAAAATAATACAGATTTTGAGTAGCTGCAATGCAAAATGGAAACAGAATATAAGGTGGTAGCTAAAACTATGGGATCTAGAACCAGACCACATTATTTTTTATTAATTATATGAGGTTGGGAGTTATAATCACTCTTTTGCATTTTATCTACCACATTTGAAAAGAAGGTTAATAGCATTATCTACGTTGTAAGACATTTATGAAGATTCAATGAATTAATCTTTTTATAATTCATAAAAGCACATGGTAAGTCTTATACAAGTATTTACTCAAAGAAATGAAATAAAATTATATCAATGACAAAAATATCTGTGTCTGCCTTACTCAACTACAGTAATAGACCGCATCCTTTAGAGGAAGGAGTTTCCCTAAAGGAAATTAAACATTCTACTAGAATTAATCTTTAGAAAATGATAATCTTGGGGCAATACATGAAGCACTGGGGATAGAGTCTTTGCATGAAGAAGAAAGAGGACTCTCAGGACAACATATTTATCTGTTTTTTTCTAACATCATCAATAAGAGAGAAAACTGGTTGTTTAGAAGTGGGATCTCATCAGGTCCTGTCCAATTTAAGGGTAGATTAAAGTGAGGGAAAAAGATAGTTATGGCTTAGCTTGGGCCGTAGTTTTCTCTATCCTTACTACACCGAGTAAAGTCTGTGGACTACAAGCATCATCTGGAGCTTATTAGAAATGTAATATTTGGGAGTCAACCCAGCCCTATCAAATCAAAATTGTTTAGAGTGGGTTCTAGGAATCTGTGTTATAATAAGCTCTCCAGATGATTCTTATGTATGCAAGAAGTGGGGAATGAACACTCTTCGTTATATTATTCATTGGACTGTAAGAATATCTTCATTAAAAGTTACATCCACAGATCAGCTTGTGCTTTGGAGAATTAGGAGACAATTCATGATTGTACTGAGGACTGCAGAAGAGAACGGAGAGCTCCTCTGGGTTCAGATGGGAGAACAAAAGTGGCAGAGAGTGCTGTGACTAAGGCTATTGTTGGCTAACAACAAAAGCATCAAATGCAGGGAAAATGGGAAAGCTCCAGAACAGCCTGAAAAATTTTTCTTCCTGAACACATAAGAGGCCAAAGCTTTAAAAACTCTCACAGATTACTGGGGTACTAATTGGTGGTGGAATTATTTTTGGTAAGTAACCTGTCTGAGGTTCAGTACTTATAGCTTGTGTATGGAAGAAAATGGGACCCTTTTATTTTTCTCATAGAAGAATGAGGCTGGCTATAAACAGCATCTATCTGGCCCAGATTCCAGGCTGAACATTAGCTCAAGAAAGCATAAATCAAGGACTTTTAACTAATACTGTATCTACTCAACTTGCATGTCAATCTTATGCTCCCATTCTGCTGGTGTCATTGAGGTCTCATTGGCCTTTTTGTGTTAAGTCTCTATACCAGTGAATTCTTCCAGTGATTTATTTTCAGTACGTCCATAATTCTTGCTATTCTCCTTCAAAAATACTATGTTCTCCACCATGTAGTAAAATCCCTGCTAATATCTGAGAGACTTTCCTCAATTCCAAATGTCTTTTGGATTTCTGATTTTAAAAGAGTCCTGGATGCCCATCACTGATATCAGATACCAGTTTGTGCTTGTCTGCCAGAGACCACACTGTCTCTGGTTTGATCTTTCCAATTTCCTCAACCCCAATTCCCTTCCTACTTAAATTTACACTATCCCATTTAGAAAGTACTGTGCCCTTTGTGTGAATCTCCCTTCCATGAGTTTGCCTCCAGTGCCAAACCATAAGTAAAAAAGAGTTTCTTTTGAAGGTACTGCTCCCATGACTATCAAATCATCCCAGTATAGCAACAGCTACCTGCTCCTCCCTGTGGATAACAATATGATTATGCTTTGAAGATTGCAGAAACTATATACGTATAAATATCAACTGTCTTTTTGTTATTCCATAACACTTAAATAAGGTATGTGAACAGTACCCCATCACATCTGATATCCTATAGGCATGTGAATATCTGTGTGTGTGTAATATTTTTCTTCTTTATAATACTGCTATTTAATTTAAATTAATGGAAAATACCTCACCATTTGGAAATAGCAGGGTATTTTTAATACAGTATAGATTTAAAACTTAGCTTTATTATGTTGTAGCTGTGTGACATGAGATTGTCAATTTACCTCTCTAAGCTTCTCCTATGAAATAGTCATAAGAAATACCTTTAAAGGGTGACGTTAAGATTGAACTGGGTAGTATATATCAAGTTATTGTCTCATGGAAGAGTCTATAAAATGATTACCCACCTCAACACTATCATCAATATTTGATAAGTTGTATGAAAGACCTATTTATCACACACAAGATGATGCTTTCTGACATTAATTTTAATACATAATGCATTCAATATATGTTAATACATTAATGTTGTATATGTGTGTAAAATATATTTTGTATACATTTTTACAATATTCCTCCCAGCCACTTGAGTTATAATCTATAATTATTTCTGTTTTAAATAATTTTTTTGTTGCATAGGGACAGCATTACTTTTCCAGGTTACACAGGTAAATGCTGATGGAGAAAACATGGAAGCTCAGATATGACTGACATCAATGCCTGCGTTAATACTGGTTAATTAATAAATGTTAAGAGATTAAAAAGAAAAGATAAGAAAAAGAAAATATGAAGATTAAAAGGGTAATAGGAAAAACTAAGGAAAGTGTTCATCTCATATTAAAAGAATTTAGTCCATTAAAAAATGTTACAGGAATAGTATTAATGTTATTATTTCGTTTTATACGTGCTCAACATGCATGGGTATATATGTAATTCCTGGCTCAAACTGAGTACCAAAAAAAAAAAAAAAAAAAAAAAAACTCATTTCTAAAAGGCACTTAGTAATTCATAAGTAAATTTGCTATCTTGTGGTAAAATTGCATCTTAATATAAAACTTCAAAAATTAATCAGCCAATTGAACACCTTAAGGTTTTGCAAAGGCTTTTATTGGCCCCTATATATAAGTTAGAATTTAAGTCATATAAAATGCACTGAGAGAATGCAATGAATATGATAAGGCAGCATGTGACTTTATTTATTTAAAAGTCAATTAAAAAATTGGAAGTCTTAAAATATGGTAATACAAGCTTCATTAAAATATAAAAATAGTTACTCATGAATAAGTAAAAATGTCTTGATATAAAATAAAAATGAATTTGTTTTTCTTATGATATGGTATAGTTAGGATATGTGTCCCTTCTAAATCTTATGTTGAAATGTAATCCCCAATGCTGGAGGTCAGGCCGGGTGGGAGGTGATCGGATCATATAGAGGATCCCTTATGTCCTGGTGCTGTCCTGAATGAGTGAGTTATCTCAAGATCTGGTTGTTTAAAAGTGCATTGCACCTCCCCCTACTTTCCCTCTTGCTCCCACTCTGGCCTTGTGATGTGCCTGCTCCCTTTAACCATGAGTAAGAG
The DNA here is from genome assembly GCF_002776525.5 of Piliocolobus tephrosceles. Taxonomy (NCBI): domain Eukaryota; kingdom Metazoa; phylum Chordata; class Mammalia; order Primates; family Cercopithecidae; genus Piliocolobus; species Piliocolobus tephrosceles. The sequence goes on from NC_045455.1 coordinate 26,215,934, forward strand.
CTCCCTGAGGTCTTCCTAGAAGCCAAGCAGATGCCAGCACCATGTTTCCTGCACAGCCTATAGAACGATGAGCCAATTCAATCTCTTTTCTTTATAAATTACTCAGTCTCAGGTATTTCTTGACAGCAATGCAAGAATGACCTAACACATGGTGCATCAGAATTTATACTACAAAACTACTTTCAAAGAAGACAACTACTTCTAAGTAATATTTACAAAGGATTATTTGGGTCATGAGTGCTATAAGTAAATATAATTCGAAACAACAAATATTAAATGATGTTTACTGAAAGTTTATTTTTACTTACTTTTTTCACTCAAAATAGGAAAGTTACTTGTAACTTAATATGAAGATTTAATCTTTGTTATGTCATGTTAGCCGTCAGATCTTTGAGTTATTCAATTACATAGAGAAAATCCTTAGTTAATAAAAGTTTAATACAATTTAAGCTTCCCAAGACTATTAAATCTCACATTTGTAATGTATCAAAAGCACATGTCACTGTTAGATATTCAAAGGTAATCTGCAGGTATTCTACAATAATAATAAATGTAAATCTCTGTAGGCATGAAAGGTAATACAAAAATCAGGTAGAACATTTTATGTCAAGATGTCCAAAATTCATCTTAACATAGCAGTTTCTGTGCAACTAATATAATATCCAAAAAAATGAATTAAGCATCCATAACATATAGGCACTTGTTTCTAATAATTGATGGTAGAAAGCTTAGCTAGATAAAACAGAAATGTGCTAAATGTGTGCACTTGGCTGATTTAAATATTTTGCATATGTCTCTACTGTAGTTATTATGGCACATTGGAAGATGAACTTGGTTGTTTAAGTACAAACATGGGTTGGCCATGACAAAATAGAAATTGATAAATTATACTGAATGCTGTTAAGAGAAAATGAAGTGCAATCTACTTAAAACAGATGACGATTTTCCCACTAATTAACACTTCTTTTAAAAATATCTACTCATTCTTCTAATAAGACATTTACTTTCTTTAAGGATAGATGGTGTTGACTAAATTGATACATTACATATTGGGCTGCTTAAAAATTAAATTTTGATTCTAGGAATGATATACAAGAATTTCAAAATATTACATATGACACACTCAAATGATGAACAAATAAGCAGTAACATTCATTCCTAATAATAAGTTTGAGAGGATTGACAATATGTTGCTTAAATATGATTGACATAGTAGTGAACTAAATTACGCAATTTCAAGTTCTGGACCTTTTATTATGCAGAAAGTTATTGGCCATAGCCATTTGATTAGAAAAATTGACTTGCTTTTTTACTAGATATGGAAAAATTAAAGAAGGTTTTCGTGTTATTGCAGCTTAGCAACAATGCTAAAAAGATTATAACTCATTAATATTTGTGTGTTTCACTCGTTTTTAGTCTTGTTAAAAAGAAAGCAACTGAGACAGAAGTAGAGAATGAAAAAGAAAGGGAAAGGAAGAAATAAAAGAAGACAGGAAGGAAGGAACAGAAGGAAGAATGAGAAGGATGGAGAGGAAAGAAGAGAAAGGAAACTTTAATATTGAAAAACCATATAAACTCTAATTGGAATTTTAGATCATCATTCAACTATATGACCTAACAAAGAAAAGTACAAGCAAAAAAAAAAAAAAAAAAAAAAAAAAATTCTTTATCTGAAATAACTCATAGGTGTTTGTGAAAATGTTTAAAGATTACATTAATAAAAACATGGAAGTTATGTAATGATTATAACAACAAAGTCTTTGTAACCAGGTTGTGTTTCAGCAATAAAACCAAACAGAAAAATCCTTACCTCCAAGGAGCTTATTCATACTAATAGTTTCTTAGAACTGTTACAACAAAGTTCCAAAAATGGGATGGCTAACAAAACAGAATTTTGTTTAATTTTATACTTTTTAAAAGAGTTGTTTGTGTTATAAATGAGAGGCTAGTCATGGATAGCTAAAGATCATCACCAAGACATGAATACCAATATCTCAGAGACATCCTGTGCCTTAAGCAGGTGCATGCCTTTGATATATATATGAGAGAGACATAAATTATATGTTTTCTTGTTATATATGCATATATATAATATAATACAATGCATATATAATGCACATAATAAAATGCATATATAACAAGGAAACAATAATTATTGTGCACATATAGCAAGAAAAACTTTTTGCATTTTGAGTCTGACTTTTCTAAATTGTTTTCTACTTATTATCAACAATAACATTTTTTTCCACATAATATAATTCTTTGTGCCATCAAAATTGTTGGTGATGTAGCATTTCTTAAAAGATCGCTCCATCTATTATTTCTAGAATACTTTTCTAAGACATTGACCCCCTATTCTATAAATCTGAATACTGGCACTGTCTTATTTCTCAAATCATCTTTTTATCTTTTTCTCAATAGATTCACGTATATCTCAAAGGCATGAACCTTCTCCTTCATGCACAGGATGTCTCTGACAAATTGATATTCATGTCTTAATGATGATCCTGAGCAATATGTGACTAGCTTCTCATTACTTTAAAATGTCTTTCATCTCTTCTGTGGAATTTGGCCAATTCTCTTTTCTTGAGTTTCTTTGCTCTGTGTGTAATGGGGCATATTTTGCACATATTTCAATAACAAAATATATCAAAGTTTCATCTGCTTGTGTGCCTCTTCCTTAGCTTCCATTAAGAATTTGGTTGCTTCTTAAATGGAATTATGAAATTGCAGTGTTTATTCTGGCAATGATTATTTGCTTTACCAATATCAAGTTATTTCCACTGCTTTTGTAGCATCTTTCAGTATAAAATGACTTAATAATCCAATTCAATTTATAGTGTCACTGTTAAGCAGAAATATCTTATGCTGCTGTTCATGGTAAAGCATTGTGCACTGGTTACTAATCCCAGAGGAAGAATCTACATACCTCGCCGATGCTACCAGGTTTTCTAAGTCTAGCAGGAGCCTGTGTATAAAAACAGCTGCCAGAATTCTGCAAGGGTTTTTGACTCTGGCAATAATAGCTCATTGCAGACCTAGCTGCCACAGCAGCCATACTTCTACCACTTACTTACTTAGATTTAGTCTAGTGGGACAGAACACTTGCACAAAAAGTCAAGAAAAGCAACTTTATTACTCACAGATAGGCAGCACGGATTAACAGAAACCTGGACTCCATAGTGAGCTGATTCCCCCTGGTTCAGGAAAGTTGTGCAAAATGGATGAAGTCTATCTGCATGTGCCCCAATTTGTACCAAAGTAAAAGCCTCAAAATCCCACCCTTCTGGGTTTTATATCCTGAGGGCAACTTGGTTTCCTGAGTTCAAGTGTTGCAGAATATCCTCTTCTTGGAGAGATGAGGAAAAATCTTAACCTATTCTGGAGGGTTCTTCTTTATTTCAGGGGGTTACATTCTTGGTACATTCTGCTCCAAAGTTGGAAGAACTAGGTTGGACAAGGAATATTCAAGGATCCATCCTGCAGTTATCTTATAAAAGACAGTTGAAAAGCAATTACATGCAAGAAGATGCTAATATATAACAACAATGCACAGAATTCAATTGAAACCCGGATAATATTAAAAGTTGTAACAAAGTTCATACATCACACACATGCATAGATAATTACAATTATGCTGTGACTGACATTTTGCTAATAGCAATTGTTCAATGCCATGGATTTAAGATGCATCCCACTTTCAGGGATATTAAAATGCGGAAAAAGTAGACATCAGGAAAGTGAGAAGGAATTCTGTTTAAAATAAAAAAGTTGCAACAGACCATTCCTTGCAGTGAAATCAGCAGTTATTTTCCTCCTTGTAAACTTATCTGATGAGAAACTGAACAGAAAAAAAGTTTCTGGGAGACAGAGAAGTCAGAATTATTTAAACGATTCAAAGGGGACAAAGGGGAGATGAACATTGGAGTTGAGGGTTGTCAAATCAACTAGGTCTAGTGCAACCAAGATATCGGAGGCAAGGGAATGAAGCGAAGTAAGCTTAACATTCAGTATCTTTTTCTCCTCAGATATTTAGCTGATTAAGTTGCAAGTGGCAAACAGTTTTGAGTCTAGAATGGTTAGTTAATTAAGATTTTGCTACTGAAAAGGGGACATTTATAGTTTGATTTTTAAGGACTATATGCAGATTTCTTAATTGATATATTAGGTGATTATATACATATTCATACAACGTCCTTCTCACACATCCCTTAACATTTTCAAGTGTAACTTGCCTGACCACTCTGTTCAAGATGACAATACTCACTTTCTCTTCTTTGCTTTATTTTTTAACAGTAATTAGCACTATCTAATATATTAGATATTTTGAATATTTTATTATTACTTTTCATTCACTATAGCATTGTGCTACGTTGCATAGTGTCCCTAAAATGTATATGGCCTTCCTGCAACATTAGAATGTAACTTTGTTTGGGATATAACATCATTTTAGATGTAACTACTTAAGATAAATTTATACTAGGGTAAGGTAGGGTGGATCATTAATTCAACATGATTGTGACCAATATCCTTAGAAGACAAGAAAAGACACAAAGAAAATGCCATGGGAAGATAGAGGCAGAGATTGGAACTATATTGACATAGAAAAGAAATGCTAAAAATCGGTGGCAACCAATGGAAGTTAGAAGAGAAGCATGGGACATAGTTTTCCTCTGAGACTCCAAGAAAGAATGTTCCCTGTGAATACTTTAATTTCAGCGATCTGTCCTCCAGACCTCCAGCACTGAAACAGGTGAAAAGACTCTGTTCAGGGGAGTAAAACTGGGAAAGCTTTTACTGACTGTGTGGCCACTTTAGAACATACTACTCACTTCCTTTCTGACCTTCTCATCACTGGGGACTTCACTGAGTGCTCCAACGACACTTGTGGATAGGAGACTGAGCTGGAGAGGCAGAGTCAATTATCCAACAATTCTGTCATCAAGACATTTAAAACTATTAGATGAAACCTGTGAATTCTGCTGAATATTTAAAGAGAAATTAACAACAATCCATTTCAAATTTTTCCAAAAATATTAGAAGTCATACTAGAAGTCAAGTGTCGCTCTGATACATAGAGACAATATAAGAACAGACAATTAGGGATCTTCCGCCCTTTCATATATAGAGGAAAAAAGAATCTCAATAAAATACTAGCTAATTAAATCCCACAAGATAAGAAAATGATTATACACCATGACCAAGTGGTACTTATCCCAGTAATGTAAGAGTGATTCATACTGGGGAGGCTGAGGCAGGAGAATCGCTTGAACCTGGGAGGCACAGGTTGCAGTGAGCTGAGACTGCGCCACTGCACTCCAGCCTGGTGACAGAGCGAGACTCGATCTCACAAAAAAAAAAAAAAAAGAATGATTCAAAATAAGGCAACCAATTTAATTAATTTAAAATATTACATTAATAGATCAAAGTGAATGAAATATGATCTCAATTCAGAAAATTCATTTTATAAAATCCAACATTTCATTATTTAAAAATTCCCCAAAATTATAAATTTCCTCAACATGATCAATAGCATTTATAAAAATACAGAGATATTATCATATTCAGTGGTGAAAAACTGAAATCTTTCCCCCTAAGACCAAGAACATGACAAAAATTTCCCCTTCCACCCCTGATATTTGATATATCAGGAGTGAAAGTTCTAAGTGGAGCAATTAGACAAGAAAAATAAAATAAAAACCATTCAATTTTAGTGGAAGAAATTTTTTAAAACTCCATTTACTGATGGAATAATCATACATACACAAAATTGAAAAGAATCTACAGGAAAGCTACTACGATTAATGAATCAATTAAGCAAAATTGCAGAATATAAGATAAACAAAAATGAATTATGTTTCTATACATCCCCAATGAACAAACTGAAAAAGAAATTAAGAAAGCAATTTCATTCACAATGGAATTAAAAAAATAAAAGAGAAATAAATTTAACCAAGGAGATGAAAGTCATTGCACAAAATAATGCAAAGTATTGCTGATGGAAATTAAGGACCTAAGTAAATAAGAGGACATCCCATGTTCATGAATTATAAAACTTAATCATTGTTAGAATAGGTTTTTTAACAAATGATGCCAAAACAACTGAATTTCCACCTGCAAAACACTGGAATTTGGACCCCATCTTACTCCATATATAAAAATTAAACCAAATCAATGACTCTAAATATAACAACCAAAACCATAAAACTCTTAGAAAAAAGCAAACATATGGGTAAGTATTTATGAATTTGGATTTTGAAATGGATCCTTAGATATGACACCAAAAGCATGAGCAACAACAACAAAATAACAATAGAAAAATGACATCATCAAAATTAAAACTTGTATACCAAAGGACACTGTTGAGAAGTGAAAAGCAACCTACAGAATGGGAGGACATATTTGAAAATCATATATATGATGAGAGTTTAATATCAGAACAAATTATCATATTTTCCCTGAAAATATGTTCATCTATTATGTATCAGGTTTTTTTTTTTTTTTTTAACTGGAAAAAAAATTTCCACAAGTCTTCCCCAAACCCCCAAAATACTTTTTAAAATATTTCCTTGATCACCACTAGGCTATGTGATCACTATAGCTGCAGTAGAAATTCACAAAATGAACATCTTACCTTTCCACCTTCTATAAAGAGAGGAAATTTTCTCCAACAAGCAACAAGTGAGAGCAGAATAATTACTTTGCATCTGTCTGTTTAATCCAGACAGAATAAATTATGCTGTGTAAATAAAATACAATCTTACACAATACAGCCAGATTTCTCATACTAAACCCTCACAGATTCCAGAAGGACCTCTGTCCTATATAGCTGTGCAATAATTAAAGTTGGCATATGCCCTGATTTCTCATAGGAATGTCTCCATGATTATTTTGAGAAAGAAAATCTGATATCTTAAGGATGCCACAAGTCTGCTCTTCACTTCTTTGGCACAAGTTAATTCTTAGCATGGACCTAGATTTATCACTGCCTAGTGTAACCACAAGGATCTCGTGAATAAGGAAAGAACACAAGGATGCTTGGCATACAGAAATAAAATGATCAAGAGTGTCTGAACCTAAGATCACAGTTACAGTGCCTTGGAAACATCAGAGTATTAGACAGTAACTGCCTATTGGGGTCACCGTCATGAATTGCTTTCATACTTTTGTATCCTTATTCAACTAGAATTAAATGTCTTGTGTCATCATTTTGGAATAGAAAGAGGAATTTATGAAGAAATCTAAAGAGATTTAAATTAAATTTGAATTAATTGTTCAATGAGAAAAGAACGAATAAAAAATATGATATGGTTTCCTAACAAGAGAAGCAAAGGACAAGAAGAAAATGTGGTACATATACACAAGTATACACAATACAGCACTCTTCAGCCATAAAAACAGAATGAGATCCTGTCATTTGCAACAACAGGGATGAAATTAGTTGTGGTCATTATGTTAAATGAAATAAGCCAGATATAGAAAGAAAAAATCCACATGTTCTCACTTATTTGTGGGAGCTAAAAATTAAAACAATTGAACTCATGTTGATAGAGAGTAGAATACTAGTTATCAGAGTCTGTGAAGGGAAGTAGGGATTGTGTAGGGTGTGTGTGGGGGAAGTGAGGTTGCTTAATGGGTACAAAGAAAAAAAGAAAAAAATGAATAGTATCTATTGCTTGACCAAATGCTTGAGGTGATGGACAGCCATTTACACTGATGTATTATTACATAGTATATGTATCAAAATATCTCATGTACCCCATTATTCATATGTACATATAGCATTTATATATAATATATATATAATTTATATATGAGTACATACAATATATAAATATATGTATACCTACTTTCTACCCACAAAAATTAATAATTAGCAAAGAACTAATGAGGATTATAGACATGTGACTGCATGTTCAATGAACAGAGTAAATGAAGAGACTAAATTTGTCTATCAAAATATAAAATCAGAACGAGGCACAAAGAGAAAATACACATTGAAAATAATAAAAGTAAGTTAAGAAATGTAGATGATATACTAAATGAATATTCCAGAATAAGAAAATGGCTAAATTGGTGAAACAAAATTTTCAAAAAGACAGTGTCCCTCTACCTCACTATTGCAGCCTCGGTGTTCAGCACATTTATGTCATGTAGCATAGAGTAGTAAATATTTATTTCATAATATTTCATAAATCTTTAATATGTAGTATTATGGCTACATTGAATATATTACAATCATAAAAAATACTCAACACTCTATTGAAAACAATAAGTAATCTCATGCTCACAATAATCTTACTAGATTCTATTATTGTCTCTATTTTATTCCTGAAAAATTGAGATTCAGAGAAACATAAATTGACTTTTAATTTAATTTGAATCTTTTAAGGAACTTAAACATATATGTTTCTGATGTCATTTTAACTTGCTATTAAACATTATATGCACTCCAACCCTTAATCAAAAATAAGTACCCAGGGGAAAAATTTATTTGTACTTGATACATGTGCTTTTCCACTTTTCTGTCTCACAGTTTATTGCAGGATTCTTCAATCTAGGAAAAATTTAAAATTTTTCTTTCACATTGCTTTTACAGCTAATGAATGTATTTATACAGCTAATGTCCTCAAATAAATGTCATATCTTGAATGGCCCAAATTACATTAAAATTCCTAAAGTCTTTCATAATTGTATTTTATTTTTACCAGTTCAAATTCACTTTGAAATAAAATAATTCATTTTAAATTTAAAATCTGAATTTGTAGAAAAGAAATCAGAATAATGAGACATCTCTATAACAAGATATATGAACAAGAGTTGAAAGTGTTGATGATGTATAATAGGGAGAAAGACTTATGCATACAGATCCATGCTATATCTTAAAATAAAGTGCTCTCCAATGAAAGTGAGTTTAGATTTATTGAATAACATTCTAAAAAGCAAAACTACCATCAGTGAAATAAGAACATCTAGTTTTGGCCGGGCGTGGTGGCTCACGCCTGCAATCCCAACACTTTGGGAGGCTGAGGCTGGCGGATCACAAGATCAGGAGATTGAGACTATCCTGGCTAACACGGTGAAACCCCGTCTCTACTGAAAATACAAAAAATTAGCCAGGCGTGGTGGCGGGCGCCTGTAGTCCCAGCTACTCAAGATGCTGAGGCAGGAGAATGGCTTGAACCCGGGAGGCGGAGCTTGAAGTGATCCGAGATCGCTCCAAGGCACTACAGCCTGGGCTACAAGAGCGAGACTCCTCTCAAAAAAAAAAAAAAAAAAAAACCTCTAATTTTAATTAAACAAATAAACACATATTTCTCTATCTCTCTTAATGCAATGTTCAGCCCTTGGAAGTTATATGCCTCATCCTCTTCCCTCAGGATGCTTATATAAGGCTCGAATGATTACTTTCTAGTGGGGTAAATGTGCATTGGAGATTATTATATAAGATAATTTTTAAGAGCCTCCCAACTTGAGATTTAGATTTATTATAACGTATGCTTCAAAGTACACAAGAGTAGGAGAAAAATGATAATAAAAGTAATTAATTGAAAAAGAAATAGAAATAATAATTAGTCATAGAAAAATGTTCAGATGTACAATTAGTCCCAAATGCAAAGTTAACAATGGGTAAAAATTACATTGCAAATTTATTTAAATTGGGCAAAATATAATACTATTAATTTCTTATATTAGGCATTAATATGTATTGATAGTGAGGATTTGGAAAACGGCAACTTTCAAAAATAGCTCATATTATGAACTGCAACAACCATTCTTAAAGGAAATTTAAAAATGAGAACAAAGATTTGAAGGATTTAAGGATACGCCTCCCCCAAATATGCTACTCTTGCATAGAGACTATTTGATTTAAAGGCATTTGAAAAACAGCAAGTGCAAGAAGATCAGTTTGACCTTCCTTCTCTGTTTCTTAAAAGCATGAGAGATAAAATTCCCACATAAAAGATGCCTCCTTAAACTAGAAGGAAATTATCATTTTCATAATTAAGAACTGAAAGTTGAGGCTGAAGGCAATCTGTACAAACATGGTTGGCTAATGCTGAGCATACAATCCACTTCTCCACCTGATTACCTTAGTTTAAGCCCCTTTGCTTTATGACATTTTTGCAATTAACTACTCATTTAATTAAGCATACAAATATTTGACTTTTGTCCACAACTTTGGGTCTCATTTTTTTTATGAAGGTGCCTATGCTATATAATACTTGGATTAAATAAATGTGTATGCTTTTTTCCTGTTGATCTATGTCAATTTAATTCTCAGGTTCAGTCAAACAAACAAACCTAAGAGGGTAGAGGTAAAATTTCACCTCCCTATAGATGTTTATGTCTCTTGAAAAAAATAAAGTACTCTTAAATTTTAGATTCTAAATATGTTTTTGAGAATTTTTATTCTTATCTCTGTAACGATGAATATTTGAATATTTTGAAGAAAAAACATATGTTGAAAAATATAGAATTATGTAGATAGATGATAGTATGCCCATACAGCATAATACTACATCTTCATTAAGTTCATGTATATTTTCTGTGGTTTACTCCTCTTAAAAATAGTGTACATAGAAGTGATATTCACTGGGAATATTTATTTTTATAATGGCCCATGGATAACCTTTCCTTTCTTCTTTGTAGATTTTTATGTTATTATTGTTTTAGTTTGTGATTAGTATTTATGAGGTGACATCCTTAAATATGGTATTAAGAAGAGTTTTCTGAAAGAATTATGTTTAAGAGCATACTTCAAGGATGAGGAAAATTGACTTAAAGTAAATAATTTTAGGTAGAAAGAAGACAATGTAATAAGCATTAAAATGGCACAAACCCAGATATGTTGGAGCAACTAACTAAAATTCTACTTATGGGGAGGTTGATGAGCAAGGGACAATTTTGTAAGTAAAGTTTACAGAAATAGTGTCAGATTATGGAAGGCATTAAAGCCATGGCTACAAGTTTGAGTTTGTTGCTAAGTGTAAGTGTGAGAAGTACATAATTTAATTTACATTTTAAGAAGCTCATTTAGACTTTGGAGGGGTGAATGGACAGAAAGAAAAGAGACTAGTTAAACACTGTTGTAAAAATGCAGGGTCTAAATTATGTGAGCCTAGCTAGCCTAGGATGATATGAAGCCAGATAGAATTTTACAAACTTAAGATATATTTCAAATCAGGCCTTGAATAGAAAGGTAGAAAATGAAGAAATTAAGAATGATTCTGGCTGGGTGTGGTGGCTCACACCTGTAATCTCATCACTTTGGGAGGCCGAGGTGGTCAGATCACCTGAGGTCAGGAGTTTGAGACCAGCCTGGCCAACGTGGTAAAATCCCATTTCTGGGCACATGTAATCCCAGCTACTTGGGAGACTGAGACAGGAGATTAGCTTGAATCTGGGAGGCAGAGGTTACAGTGAGTCGAGATTGTGCCATTGAGCCACTGCACTCTGGTCTGGGCAACAGAGCGAGACTCTAACTCAAAAAAAAAAAAAAAAATTCCTGAGCTTAGGTTTTGAACAAAAGGACAAATGACAGAGTACCAGACGTACTGCATTGCTGTGTGGGTTCTCCTGCAGTCATCCACACTGAGATGTTTGTGTGGCCATTTTTGTTTTTAACAGCCACACAGTGTTTGCACCAGATAGATCCTAGGGTGGCCCCAATCCTCTCCACCCCTTGGCATTCATGCCCAATATAATCCTGTCATTTTGAATGTGGGTGAGAATTGTGACTTGCTTACAACCAATAGAATATGTCAAGGACAATGGGAATTTTTTGGATGCAAATAAGACTCCAAATCAGGTAATTTTTTTTTAAACAAAGTGATTTATCCTGATCTACCATGGGTGGGCCTACTTTAACCAGATGAATGCTTTTACAAGAAGGACTGGGCCCTACTTGAAATGAGAGGCTGTCCTCATGGGCTTGATAAAGTAAGTGATGATATTGGAGAGATCTATGTGGCAAGGAAGAATGGGCAGATTTCAAGTTCTGAGGCCAGCTTCCAGCCAACGGTCAGCAAAAAGCTGGGATCTCAGTCACACAGCTGCCTCTTCATTTCTTTTCCTTTCCTTTCCTTTTCTTTCTTTCTTTCTTTCTTTCTTTCTTTCTTTCTTTCTTTCTTTCTTTCTTTCTTTCTTTCTCTCTCTCTTTCTTTCTTTCTTTTCTTTCTTTCTTTTAAAAACATATTTTAAAAACAAATTAGATAGAGATGGGGTCTCCCTATGTTGACTAGATTGGTTTCAAACACCTGGTCTCAAGTGATCCTCCCATCTTGGCCTCCCAAAGTGCTGTGATTACAGGTGTCAGCAGCGCTTCCAGCCCAGTTGCCAGTTATTAAAATGGGAGAAACATGGGAGGGAGGAAACTTGCATTTTGGACATCTTATGTTTGAGATTTCGAATACATGCAAGTGGTAGTGTTAAAAGGAAGCAGGAAGGTGAGTTCAGAGTTCAGAGAAGATTTAATTACATGACTGCAATTAGCACTATGTTGAAAAATACCTTCACTTCCCAGATTACATAATTATCTAAATGAAAGATAGCACCTCAACACCATGTAAATATTAAGCCACAGCATTTTAAGCAACAGGTATCCTACAAACATTAAAAACAACCAAATAAACAAACAGGCTACATTTTAATTAAGATAGGGTCAAATATCGAATCTTGATTTCCTTTTCTGTAAAATTGTCATATTAGTTATCTGTTTACTAAGAAGATTTGTGGTAAAAAAAATTGAATAAATCAATGTATGTAAAATGCATTTTGGAAATTATAAAGCTTTATGAAAACAATAATTATTTAGTAAATAGAATAAAACAGCAAATAAAATTAGAATGATTTTAAAAACTTAGATTAGGCCTCCCTCCATAAATAAGTTAAATTTTTCTACCTCGGTCACAGAATATCCCATGCTTCTGTCATCACTTTTTCTAACTTCAGCATCTGTATAATTAGTTTATCCAAAACCCTGGTTCTTAGTTCCTTAACCTCCTCACCCTAACCATCTACTCCTACACCAAATTATACCTTGTCAATACCAATAACTGCATTGTCACTGACACTTGGATTATAATCATCTCATTCTCTGAAACTCAGCTTTCTGCCACCATAATCTCTTCTACAACAATTCCTTAACCCTACCTGGACATCCATCAGTTGACTTTCCAATCTCCATGGCCTTGCTTCTCTCATCCTCCTTACCCATAGCAGATTCTGAAGGCCTTTAAAATGTCATCACTCCAGTTCATGCATTCTAAGCTCAGTTGTTATTATTGCCTTTCATATGTTTACTTGGTAAAGCCCCAGCTATGATCACATCTTTTGGTCTACAAATAGCTAAACACGACTGTGAAAAATTAACTACATAGATATGCATTTCTTTTTTTAAATTACAAACATATTTACTCTCATACTTTTAGTCATGTATTAAAAATATATCTAACTCCTGCACCACCATTAAAATTTCATTCTTAGGAATAACATAGCTTCTGATTTCACTGAGAGTATAGAAATGGAGTAGTAATTTACCATCACCATCTTCATCATCATCATCATCATCACCACCACCAAAACTTCAAGACTTCTTGAACTTTTATCTATCTGTGTACATTTATCGTCATTATCATATACATACATCATACATATACATACATCATCATCTTAATCATTGTCATCTTCACTACCACTAAATCTTCAAGACTTCCTGAACTTTTATCTATCTGTTTACATATATGTTGACGCATGTATGCATGAACTCTACACAGAGGACAGAAGACAACCTGTCATTGTTTCTAGCCAAAGTCTAACCTTTAACAGGCAAACTGGATTCTCTTATGTTTGAAACAATAGAAACAGTGATTGTAAAATTAGTTCTGTATTATGTATTATAATATTTACTATTTGCTTAAAACTCTCATTAATACTCAAACATACTAGATTATCTGCTATCTCAAAAAACAAAATAAAAAATCCACTTATTCCATCATCTACCTTTTTCTCACTGTTGCTACACTTCATCATAGTTAGAAAAATTAATCTATAATCATTCTCTACAGCTACACACAAACTTTTCTACACTCACTCCAATTAATTGTTCATTACTTCTATCATGACTATTCTGACCCTCATTTTTAAATGTCAAGTGTTAATATTTAGCCATTATAGAACTTACTAAACACTCACCAGTTTTCATGAAATACTTTCAGTGCTGAGTTTAAAGAGCAAATATCCCGGTTTTACCACTATCACTCTAGTCATTTTTTAAAATCTCTTTTGCTGGATTCTCTGTCTCCTCCAGAGTATAAATTTTGCTAAAGACATACTCTTTGGAACTTTTTGTCTTTTCTATTTATAGTCACTTCCTAGATGATATTGTTTACTTACATGGTTTCAATATTGTCTCTACTCTAGTGACTCCCAGATTTTAATCTTCACCTGAATACCTGACATCTCCACTTGGAAATTTTAAAAGCTTTTCAAATTAAATACATCTAAGGGAATGCTTAGATTTTCATCCACCCCACATGCACACTGCCTGTCATCCAAATATTCCTTTTTTACTTTTGAGCTGGAGTCTCACTCTGTCATCAGGCTGGAGTGCAGTGGTGTGGTCTCGGCTCACTGCAACCTCTGCCTCCCGGATGTGAGCGATTCTCCTGCCTCAGCCTCCCAAGTAGCTGGGACTACAGGTGTACTCCACTCTGCTTGGCTAATTTTTTTTTTTTTTTTTTTTTGTATTTTTAGTAGAGATGGGGTTTCACCATCTTGGCCAGGCTGGTCTTGATCACCTGACCTCGTGATCCACCTGCCTCGGCCTCCCAAGTTGCTGGGATTACAGGCATGAGCCATCACGCCTGACCAAATGTTCATTTTTTAATCATTCTTTTTCTTAGTTTTTGACACAATTCACTGAATTGCTTACATTAAAAACCTTGGGGATTCTCACTATTTCTTTATTTTTATCATATTCATATCCAATTTATTTGTAACTTCTTTCAAGTCTAACTTCAAAATCTATCTCAAATCAAATGACTTATCACCTCCATCACAATCACACATAAACCAAACTAGCAAGTTCCAGTGCTCTGCCAAACTACTGCACAAGCTTTTCTGCTAGTCTATTTTTGTCTCCTAAAATCTATACATCTAACAACAATCAATAAATCTAATTTTATCTCTTTAGTTAAAATGTGTATTAACTTCTTGCAATACTCAAAATAAAATTAAAATCATATATAATGCTTATCAGGCTTACTAATCTCATAGGTAATTTTCCAAATTTATTTTTCCTACTCAGTTTTAACCAAAATAATTTTATTTATGTACTCAACTTCTCTAGTTTGTTCTTCTGTTAGAAACTCTACATGTGTTGATTCCAGTTCTGAGAAGGCATTTCTACCAAATTTTCACAGACATGACACCCTTATTTTCCTCTGGTTTCTGCCTACATGTGACTTCTTCAAAAAGCCTAACTTGAACAACCCACATTAAAAATGTGGTTCCTCACTGTTTATCCATTTACACTGCTTTATGTGTCATTTCTTTTAATGTTGACTTTTGTGTGTGTTTAATTTCCTTATTGTACCTACATCTCTCTCAATAAAATGTGAACTCTGGAAAAACAGGAAATTTTCTTATCCTTACTGTACATCCGTTACCTACAAGAATGGCTCAAATATTTAGTATCCATAAACACTTGCTGTTGTATATTGTAATTAATATATTTTAGTCTACCCAAAACTCAAACAAAAGTAAGAAAATAATTTGGACATTTATTATACCCATAAAGAGTTCAAAAATCATAACTCATACCTGATATTAACATTTGCATTAATGGGAGCGCTTGTTATTTTTGTTTTCAAAAGATAATTGTTACTTTGGATTACATGATGAATCATTTTGGATGACTTTGCTAATAGGAAACAGAGAAATAAAATTAATCTAACAATCATTTGAATAATCATGAGAAGGAACGTCAATCATTGATTTAAGAATAATTTATGCATTGTCTCTTATGTTTCAGACACTGTTCTAGGTGGTAGGGACATAGTAGGGATCACCATACAACAATTTGCCCTAAGAATATTATGTACTATTGAAAGGAGACAGACAAACAAACCCGATTAAAATGAACGTATCTAGTTTGTTAGAAAGTGATAGAGCTATGGAGAAAAACCAAGCAAGGAAGGGTGCTGAAGTGTGCTGGGTGAGATGAGACAGCAAGCGATGTGCACACCTAAGTGAAGATGATTCTCATGAAGCCTTCACTAGGACAGGCAGTGTGCTCAGTATCTTGGGTGTGGTTTCTCACTTATGTAATCTTCATAAGAATCCCATTACCTATTAGTAAGTACTATTTTTCTATTTGAGTCCACATACGAGGTACACGAGGCTCAGTGAATTAAATGACTGTTTCAAAGTCATACAGTTTTCATGTACAAGAGCAGCGTGCAATGGCAATTTGCCTGAATTCAAATCCCATGAGAGATCAGACTTTGATCTGTACAGTATTTAGTGAGGAGATACAAAAAATGGGTTATGTGGAAAGCTCGTTTTCATTCAACACTGGAAAATATTAATTAACAATAATAGTTAACTTTTATTTTATACCGACTAAATAGGTAGTTTTCTGAGGGTTAAACTATGTTGTCTGATAGATGTCTGCTAATGCATAATGGGGAAGTATTATATTCTGCTGGAGCTCTATTGACATACGGTTAGCTTCCCTAAATTGCAATATACACATATCTTGAAGAACAGCACCATGAGATTGAATTGTTAGGCTTCTGAAAAATTACTGTTCCAATTGTCAAATAAGCGTTCAGTGTTATACGGGTCTAATTCTTAACTATTACACAGAACGGTTAACAGAATTATATTCCAAAATGCAGTGCCAGAGATTGGTTGATCTGGAAAGTACCATTTTCTGAACACATCATTAGGGAGTATGTACATCAGGACTCACTACTTAATTTCCAAGGAATCAGATGAGAAGACATTGGAACTCCTAGAGCTCACTGGCTTTGAGTCACCTAACCTAATCAGCTTCACCAGAATGGTAAATTATCATGGCTATGAGTAGTAGAGTAAACTGAAATTAGCAAATTAATAGACAATACAGTGATTTCTCTCCCCTCTTTAAACAGATAAATTGACAGAAATATCATGAAAACTTACTTTTAGTCTCATACTTTTGTCATAGCTTTTGGGAGTGATAAAAACATTGCCTTGGAATGTTATTTCAGTGTTTTTACTTTTGCAGAAATACAGCAACCAAAATACCTGTTGTTTGGCATTGCTGTACTGAGAACTAATAGATATGCATACCTAACAAAGCACCATTTCAAAGTAAACTGCATTAGACTTCTATTAATCTTTGTCACATAAACAGGTCTTGTGGTACTTGGGTTTACTATTCAATTCTGAAGGTTTTTGCTCAATATGTTTTCCATGTATTTTAGTTTTCAAGCAAATATGAGATAAGAATTTTTGTGTCCTCTCTGATTTCCTTGAGGAGTGGTTTGTAGTTCTCCTTGAAGAGGTTCTTCACAACCCTTGTTAGCTGTATTCCCAGGTATTTTATTATCTTTGTAACAAAAAGAAACTATCATCAGGGTGAACAGACAATCCACAGAATGGGAGAAAATGTTTGCAATCTATCCATCTGACAAAAATCCAATATCCAGCTTCTACAAGGAACTTAAACAAATTTACAAGAAAAAAATAAACAACCCCATTGAAAAGTAGGCAAAGGACATTAATAGACAATTCTGAAAAGAAGACATTAATGCAGCCAGCGAAAATACGAAAAAAGCTCAACATCTCTAATCATTAGAGAAATGCAAATCAAAACCACAATGAGGCACCATCATGCAACAGTCAAAATGACAATTATTAAAAAGTCAAGAAACAATAGATACTGATGAGGTTGCAGAGAAAAAGGAACACTTTTACACTGTTGGTGGGAGTGTAAATTAGTTCAAACATTTTGGAAGACAATGTAGTGATTCCTCAAAAATCTAGAACCAGAAATACCATTTGACCCCACAATCCCATTACGGGGTATATACCCAAAGGAATATAAATCATTCCCTTATATAGACACAAGCATATGTATGTTCACTTCAGCACTATTAGCAATAGCAAAGACATGGAATCACTCCAAATGCCCATCAAAAATAGACTGTATAAAGAAAATGTGGTACATATGCATCATGGAATACTATGCAGCCCCAAAAAGTAATGAGATCATGTCCTTTGCAGGGACATGGATGGAGCTGGAGGTTGTTATCCTCAGCAAACTAACACAGGAACAGAAAACCAAACACTGCATGTTCGCACTTATAAGTGGGAGCCGAACAGTGAGAAGACATGGACACATAC
The DNA here is from genome assembly GCF_002776525.5 of Piliocolobus tephrosceles. Taxonomy (NCBI): domain Eukaryota; kingdom Metazoa; phylum Chordata; class Mammalia; order Primates; family Cercopithecidae; genus Piliocolobus; species Piliocolobus tephrosceles. The sequence goes on from NC_045455.1 coordinate 26,234,330, forward strand.
TGGGGGAACAGTACACACTCAGGCCTGTTGGGGGCAGTGGGGATAGGGAGAGCATCAGGAAAAATAACTGATGGATGCTGCGCTTAATACCTAGGTGATGGGTTGATCTGTGCAGCAAACCCCTATGGCACACCTTTACCTATGTAACAAATCTGCAAATCCTGCACATGTACCCTAGAACTTAAAATAAGTTAAAGTAAAAAGTAAAACAACAAAAAATAATTTTTAAAAATTATCACATTCTGTTTGGTAGTCAGCTAGAATACCAGAGCGTGTATTGTTGACAAGATTCACAAAGTAATTGGGTACGGTGAGATTTGAAAATGCTGTTTTTGGTGGAATTTGATTATCTTGTTTTGTAAGGGTCATGATATCTACATTAAAAAGAAAAAGAGACATTTATTACTAAAAGCAGAGAAGTCCCTCACTGGAGTTTGAGGACAATTGGTTGTGGTTTTCCACTGGGCTTCTAAGATTGTGCCTGAGTGCAGGGCACCGTAGAAGACACTTCTAGAAATTACTGGTCATTTGTGATTTTGTGCATGCCTTCAATTGGTTTGGCTACTCTGGCCTAATAACCCATTGCCATTTAGTAGAATTTTGCATTATGTCTTAATAAAAATTTCCAAGACAGAGCTTTTTTGTGGTTATATAGAGATGTTTTTAAGCAATCTTTTTCAAAAGCTACCGGCCAGTCTAAGAGCTGCAATCCACAGGTTCAGAGTGAATGAAGCCAAGTGGAAATGCACATTGACTTGTCCTTCAGCTCCAATGAGGGACTTGTCTGCTTTGGGAATAAACACCTAAAAAAAAGAAAAAAGAAAAAAAAAAAAAACAGAGAAAAGAAAAAGAAAATACTTGTGGTTATGAAACATAATACCTATCCTGTGTTGAAACTATATAAAGCCTGTTTTAATAAAAACCCCAAAACAGTAAAAATGATAGAAGTATCCCTACTTAAAAAGTTAAAGAAAAAAAAAAAAAAAACAAGATTAAGAAAAGTTAAGTGTTTTGTCTAACATTAAAAAGTTAGTAATTGGTAGTGTTTTATTAAGTTCTGAAGCTGACTATCTAAACTACAGAATCTGCCTCTCTGTTTAGATATTATGTACTCAATTATTTCTCTTGAGCATCCTGCAGTTCTGATTATTTCTGAAGTTTGAAAGAATGATGAACAAGAAAATGTGCTTTATGATGTAATTTATATCTAAAAGAAACTAAAATATATTAGCTTGTGTTAAAGCTAATATACTTAAAAATATAATATATGACAGACTAATGCTAATAAAGAACCTAAATGATACCAATTATTCTTAATTATATTTGATTTATGTTGCATCTTTGATATAAGGAATAATGAAGAATGAAGTTTATATAAGGAAGAATCAAATATGCAACAGAAATCATAACTGACATAATACAAATAATTAATTGGTGTAATAATTTAAACTGCCACTCAGTATATCATTTGGAACCAAAATTAGCCTTAACCATTTAAATTAATGGGCCAAAGAAAAAGTTATGTCGGAAAATCACTAATGTATTGATTTACCTGGAGATATTCTTACATTATATATGGTGAAATATACATTAGTGCATTATAATAAGAATTATTATAGTATTTATAAAAATAATAGCTACTCACTAAAGAGAGAATTACTATATGTTCATTGAATTTTAGCTGAATTTTTCTTCTGGTTAATTAAAGAGGAGCCTCAAATTTGAATTAAGTTATCTTCAACTGCAGAAGGATGTGAAAATATTCTCACTGAGACCGATATTTAATATAAAATGGAAGAGCCAACCTCAGGGGAATTCAGCAGGTTTTCCTAAACAATACTGTGTCTTCTAGCTATTATGGTGCCTTGAAATTCTCACTCGATAAGATCTCTGTGTCTTGAAAGCCTCCCCCTTTAGCCTTTACTAGGAGACAGTTATGGCCAAAATCTAGTAAATAATGTTGCATTAAGATGGCACAACTCACCCTTTATAGCCTGCACTCCCTACAATGCCAATCTGGAGCTACAGACTTTATACAAAATGTAAATGTTTAATTATTAAAAACAAAACCACCTGTCGATTCCTCAGCTCCATTGAAAGGGAAATTCTGTTATTGATAAATTACTTCAACTTAAACACAATTAAATAAGAATTATCAATGGCCTGTGTAGAGATCATCTTCTTACTGTTGTTAAAAATAATTCATGGTGATCAGTACATTATCAAACTTAAGATACAAATCATACATAGAATTTTAAAAAATTATATGTGTTTCAATTTTTGCATTGAATGGGCATAATTAGAGTTATAAAGTTAATCTGATTTTACAAAAGTATATATAATGGTCACTCATTACTCTTCCAGTTCTGTTATATGTTTTTCTTTAGATTTTTTTTCTTAATATTGAGTCCTTTTCTTTCCAAAAGAAATCAGGTGGTGTAATATACAATTCTAATCGACCATATTGTAATGTATGTTTAATTCTTTAAATCTTGTTTGAAAACAATATTATATAGGGGATTAAAGAATCAAGAAAGGAGAAATCTCTAGTATATTAAAACTCAGAAAATGTATAAGATGATTTAATCAAGCAAATAAAAACATGATGAAATGTTACATCAAATACTTGTATAGGTCAGGCACAATGGCTCACCACTTTAATAGTAGCATTTTGGGAAGCAGAGGCTTGCAGAATGTCTAAGGTAGAAGCTGAAGACCAGCTTAGACAATATGGGAAAACCAGGTCCATATAAAAATTACAAACATTAGCTGAGCATGGTGGGGTATGCCTGTGATCCCAGCTACTCCTTACTCTGGAGGCTGAGGTAGGAAGATCACCTGAACCCAGGAGGTCAAGGCTGTAGTAAGCTGTAATGGCGCCCCTTCACCCCAGCCTGGGAGACAGAGTGAAACCCTGTCCCAAAAACAAACAAATAAACAAAAATATTTGCATAGAGTCTGATCTGAATCATGTCATTTAAACATACTTCACACACACAAAATGTGTTCTATATTTTATAGATGAAGTATTCTATTTCTCCTTTGCAACTCTCTTAAAATATTTTGCAGCACTATAGGAATATTGCAGGACGTTTAAATTAATTTTCAACATATATATATAATTTGTAAAATAATGTGCATATTTTAATCATCAATATTCAGAACTTTTCACCCATGTACAACATATCTGATGCCTTCACTACATAAATGACCTTAAATGCCACCTAATAAAAATGTGTGCAGTTTTTATGTAGTCTCAATTTACGTGGTAGTAAAACAACTTGTTTTCTGCATTTCTGTATTGAATTATGCAAATAGGATACAATAAAATTTTTAAACCTTTAAGATTTTTTAGAAATACTGGAAGGAAGAAATTGTTGTATACTATATCTAGACAAAAGACTCACCAGAAGTATTTTGTTGAACTCTAGCTTTGTGTAATAATAAGTGTTGTGTAGTAAAGGCAACTTTAGTGAAATAAGTTTGAGAGGTTAGTCTTCACAACAAGTCATCCTTCTTGAGGCAAAATTAAGGGTTGCAGAAGCCTGGAGATAAATCAATTAAATACATAATTTGACAACAACACACCAACAAATGTTACATTTAGTCAAAAAGGTTTTATTTCCCCCCTCAATGCAACTGCATTTTTGAAAACACAATATAAGAATCGATTAAGATTATTGAATAAATTAACTTTTATGTTGCAGAAAATGAAAACCTGACTTTAATGTCTGTGGGAAAGACTATATCATGATACAGTGAAAAAAGGAAAATACTACAAAATAACAGTATCAGAGCAAAGTACTACATTAGTCAGATTGCTGAATATATATGTATAAAATTAAGAATACATGGTATCATTTAGGTTCTTAATTATTATTAGTGTGTCATATTTTAAAGTATATTTGCTTTAACACAGGCTAAATATGTTTTAGTTTGTTTTAGATATGAATTACATCATAAAGTACTTTTTCTTATTCATCATTCTTTCAAACTTTAGAAATATTCAGAACTGTGAGATGCTCAAGAGAAATCATGGAGTACCTAATACCTAATCAGAGAGTCAGTTTCTGTAGTGTAGATAATCAGCTTTAGGACTTAATAAAACACTATCAATTACTAGTTTTGAACATTAGACACACCACTTAACTTTTCTTAATCTCTCTTTCTTTATCTTTTAAATAGGGATATTTCTATCATTTTTACTGTTTTGGAATTTGAGTTATTAAAATAGGTTTAATATAGTTTCAACACCGGGTAGGTATTATGTTTAATAACTGGAAATATTTTCTTTTTCCTTTCTTCTTTTTTAGAGACAGAGTCTCACTCTGTCACCCAGGCTGGAGTGCAGTGGTGCTGTCATGGCTCGCTACAGCTTCAACCTGCTAGGATCAAGCAATTCTCCCCCTCTCAGCCTCCAAGGACTGGGACCACAGGCTACAAATATTTTCTGATTCATTTGTACCTTTTATAACACGGAGTTTTTATAATACTGTCATTTAACTTTACTTACTTTCTATAACCGCAAATTAAATCCTTCATTAGACTAGACAGTAAATTAATTTGAAATATACAAGGAAAATAATTATGAGGTCAATATCAGCAAACTAATACTTTGTGATAATATTCACACTTAGATCGGTTCTCTCAAAAATGATCCTATATTCATCCTTTAAGGGTAAAAAACACATTATTGTTCTTTTTCACTGCTATCAAAATATCTGACTCCTATCTTGCCCTGAGAAGGGAAAATAAGGAGAAGGTTCTTTTTCTAGCATATTTGCAATTCTTTGTATCTCCATGTATTAATTTTCTATTGCTGAACAATAAATCACCATAAACTTAGCATCTTATAAACATCACACTTTTATTAACTCACAGTGCTTGTGGGTTACCAATTTGAATATGGTCCTCTGCAAAGTCACAATAAAGATGTCAGTTCAGGCTGTGTTCTCATCTGAAGGCTTGACTGACACAGGATCCTAATGAAATGGTTTAGATGTTTAAAAGTTTACTTCCCTCTTTGAATGATTAGAGTTCTCGTAAAGAGAAAAAAAGGCAATTGTGAAAAATAAGACAATCTAAGGCTAAAGAGCACATCTATCTCAGTCCTAGGCCTGGAGAGTGGACATTTTCAACACCTCATGTAACAGTTTGTGTGTCAGTGACACTCTCTACACTAGTTACTGTCTATTGACACTCAGTCTTCACCCCCACCTCCCAATTTTATCCTATTCTCACCCTACTGCAAGGACTGAAGGGCTAAAATCTACATTTGCAGATTCCTTTTCCTCTAAGGTTTGGGATGTTATTTAGGTTGTTCAAAGAAGTAAGCCCAAGGTGGGAAGGCCAAGGGAGGCAAATATTATTCTTCCCAGGCTGCAAGTCTGGTGTTCGCTTGTGCAACAGCTAGGCTCTATGTTTCAATGTGTAAGAACCAGCTTTACTGGTGTAGGGCATCTATGAAATTAGCCAAGGTTTCCTGCAGGGTCCCCAGGGATTTCAAAAGCTGATAGTTCACTGCTACATTGTCATGAACTTGAAGCCTAGTGAGAGGACACTGGCTTCAAACCTAAATCTTGCAACAATTATAATCTGTATGAAAAGCTGTAGTGGTTTTTGTTTCCTGCATTAAAACTTGCATCAGCATCTTCAGAATGCAAGTATAGCCTGTTTAAGTCATCTGCAAATTATTTATTGCTTTGCCAGCTACCTGGCTTAGTATGAGTGAAAATGGCTATTGTGTTTCTGGCTTTTCATTGTTCAATGGAACAAGCACTGAATTTCTTTTTACCCTAACACCTATGCAGTTAAACTTTACATAAATTTAATGTTACTTATGATTGAATATAGAATAATTTGCCACTTACAGTGTTTTACACACACATTCATACTGTGTGGATGATTTTCATAAACAGTTGGCAAGAATTTCATAAACATGAGACTTGAGAAAAGCAAATATATTGTATATGTTCATGATTTAATATTTTTAATTAAAAAGCTAATTTTAGAAGTCATAAACAATGTTATAACAATTTTTACCTCAGACTATGGCCCAAAATGGATGTAAAACCTCAAATTCATACTGCAACAAAGTGTTTAGGAAATAAAAATCTACAACATGAAAAGGTCTATTAAAGTCGTTTTAATAAGAGTAGTCAGAAGACAAATGATCATATAGCACTTTCAACTAAACATAGATATACTGCAGTACATTTAAATTTGCTGAAGAAAAATTACTTGTACAAAGGAGATTCTGAGTCAAATGACAAGGGGAAGAAAGCTGTAAGCATATAGCACCACTTATGTTATTAATCTGAATGACAGGAAAGAAGAAAAAAGGATAACAATAGATGCTGACATTGCATAGTGTGAACTGTGAATTAATTTGCTCTGACAATGACACCTTTCAAAGCACAGTTACTGGCCATAAACCGTGATGTTTTGCTCAGAATATAAAATACAAATATAATAGAATCATTTCTTATTATATTAAATATTACAAGATTATCTAGGGAATATTTATTTCTCTTTTATGTTTGGTAGTATATGTGACACTGTGGATAACTACAATTTCTAATTTCTTATTTTCTTACTGTCTCAGATTTGAAACATTTAGTTATATAACTTCTACAAAAGTGATTTCATTCTAAAAAAGACTTGCCTATAAAACAATAGCTGAAGCAAATTTGTATTATTTTAAACATTGGTGTTTAAGGAATTGCCCCAGGGTGAAGGAAATTTCTGTATTTTTAAAACAGAATATGTTTAATATAGTGAATGTAGGGACATAGGTTTCCCCACCAAAATCAAAATGCTATCATAAATAGAGAAGATACAAATTGATTGTACATTTCATTCATTTACAAATTTACTGTAGGAGGTTTAGGTTGGCTCAGATCACCTATGGTTTCTTTCACATCTGGCAACAAAGGTGGGGCAAATATTTAATCTCAGCTGTTTTATCGACACAAATTCAGATGTAGGAAATTTCCTTGCCTGATTATATGCATATTTGCAGCAGCTTTAACAGTTACTCTCCATATGCTCATGAAGAAAGGCCTTCTTCATTTGTCTCATTTGACTACTGCTCTGCCCGAGAGTAATATTCTCCTAACCCAAACATTTTTTCTATCCAAAAACATCACTAGCATCATCAGCAGGGTGACATGAGATAGATCAGGCATCAAAGAAAGTAAGGGATTACATCAGCTTCAGAACACCACCACCTAATGAAATACAGTATTGATTTAAAGTGAAATTCAGCACCCACAATGACCTTAATCTTATTGAGTTTCACTTTGTTTTGTCCTAGAGGAAAAACGGAATAACTGGAAAAAGTAGCTGTATAGGTGTTTGCAACAAGTTGGAAAATAGTGCCCTACAAACATTTGCTATGGAGTCCCACATGAAACTGTGATTTTTTTTTTTTTTTTTTTTTTTTGTAAAATATTCTAAAAAGGGTATGGACATATGATACTGTCTGGCTGTTTCCCCAACCAAATTTCATCTTGAACTGTTGCTCCCATAATCCCCAAATGTGAGAGGGACCCAGTGGAAGGCAATTGAATCATGGAGGCCATTACCCTCTTGTTGTTCTTGTGATAGTGAGTGAGTTCTCATGAGATCTGATGGTTTTATATGGGGCTTTTCTCCCTTTGCTTGGCACTTTTCCTTCTCATGGCCAAGTGAAGAAGGACATGTTTGCTTTCCCTTCTGCCATGATTGAGGCTTCCTCAGCCCTGCAGAAGTGTGAGTCAACTAAACTTCTTTCCTTTATAAATTACCCAGTCTCCAGTATTTCTTCATAGCAGTGTGAAAACAAACTAATATGGTAAATTTGTACTGGAAAGTGGGACACTGCTGTAAAAATACCAGGAAATGTAGAAGTAATTTTGGAACAGGGTAACAGGCAGAGGTTGGAATAGTTTGGAGGACTCATAAGAAGCCAGAAAGTTGTGGGAAAGTTTGGAACTTCCTAGAGACTTGTTGAATGGCTCTAACCAAAACGCTGGCAGTGATAGGGACAATGAAGTTCAGGCTGAGGTCGTCTCCAAGATGATGAACTTATTGGGAATTGAAATAAAGTTGATTCTTGCTATACTTTAGCAAAGAGACTAGCAACATTTTGCCCCTCCCTTAAAGATCTGTGGAATTTTGAACCAGAGAACTCGAGAGAGATTATTTAGGGTATCCTGTGGAAGAATTTTTGTTTGTTTGTTTTTTGAGACAGAGTCTTGTTCTGTTGCCAGGCTGGAGTGCAGTAGGGTGATCTCTGCTCACTGCAACCTCCACTTCCCATGTTCAAGCAATTCCCCTGCCTCATTCTCCCAAGTAGCTGGGACTACAGGTGTGCACCACCATGGCTGGTTAATTTTTTGTATTTTAGTAGAGATGGGGTTTCACCATGTTGGCTAGGATATTGTTTGGAATTGGAACTTATGTTTATAAGGGAAACAGAGCTTAAAACTCTAGAAAATTTGTTGCCTGATGATGCAATAGAAAAGAAAAACCCATTTTCTGAGGAGAAAATCACACTGGCTGCAGAAATTTGCATAAGTAATGAGGAGCAAAATGTTAATTGCCAAGACAATGGTGAAAATGTCTTTAGGACATATCAGAGATCTTCATGGTAGCCCCTCCATCACAAGCCTGGAGGCCCAGGAGGAAAAATTGGCTTCCTGGACTGGGTCAAGGGCCTTTCTGTTTTGTGTAGTCTCAGGACTTGATGCCCTGCCTCTCAACCATGGCTAAAAGGAGTCAACATAGAATTCAGGCTGTTGCTTCAGAGAAGACAAACCCCAAGCCTTGGTGGCTTACACATGGCATTTGGCTTGCAGGTGCACAGAAGTCAAGAACTGAGGTTTGGGAAATTCCACCTAGATTTTACAGGTCGTACAGAAACATGCTCCAGGGGCAGGGACCTCATGGAGCTCTGCTAAGGCTGTGCAAAAGTGAAAGGTGTGGTTAGAGTCCCACACAGAATACCCACTGGGGCACTGCCTAATGGAACTGTGAGAAGAGGGCTACCATCCTCCAGACCCCAGAATAGTAGATGTGCCAACAGCTTACACTGTGTGCCTGGAAAAGCTGCACCGCTCAACACTAGCCTGTGGAAGCATCAGGAGGTGGATTCTACCATGCCAAGCCCCAGGGACAGAGCTGATCAAGGCCATGGGAGCCCACTTTTTGCTCCTATGCTGAAAAAAAGGTGATCAGCATGATGTGGATGTGAGACATGGAGTAAAAGGAGGCCATTTTGGAGCCTCAAGGTTTAATAACTGTCCTATTGGATTTCAGAGCCTGTAACTCCTTTGTTTTGGCCAATTTCTCCCATTTTAATTGGGTATATTTACCCAATGCCTGTACTCACATAGTATCTAGGAAGTAACTAACTTGCTTCTAATTTACAGGCTCATAGGTAGAAGTGACTTGTCTCAGGTGAGACTTTGGACTTGAACTTTTGGGTTAATGCTAGAATGAGTTAAGACTTTGAGGGACTGTTGGAAGGATGTGATTGTGTTTTGAAATATGAGGACATGAGATTTGGGAGGGGCCAGAGGTGGAATGATATGGTTGACTGTGTCCCCACTCAAAACTCATCTTGAATTGTAGTTGCCATAAACCCCACGTGTTGTGGGAGGGACCCAGTGGGAGGTAATTGAGTCATGGAGGCAATTATCCTTATGCTGTTCTTGTGATAGTGAGTGAATTCTCGTGAGATCTGATGGTTTAATAAAGGGGTTTTCCCTTGCGCTCGACCCTTCTGTTTCCTGGCACCATGTGAAGAAGGACATGTTTGCTTCACCTTCTACCATGATTGTAACTTTTCTGAGGCCTCCTCAGTCCTGTGGAAATGTGAGTCAATTAAGCCTCTTTTCTTTATAAATTATCCAGTCTCGGGTATTTTTTTCATAGCTGTGTGGAAACAAACTAACATAATTTACACGCACAAAAGACCAATATCGAGCCCTTGATAGAGCACCTTTCCTCAGGGTGGTCAGTCACCTACTTAGTGGTAGGTCGATTATACTGGATCTCTTCTATCATGGAAAGGGCAGTGGTTTCTCTTCACTGGAAGAGATACTTACTCTGGATATGCCATTACCTATCCTTGGCAATGCTTCTGCCAAGACTATCATCCATGGACTCCCGGAATGTCTGATTCAGTGTCATGGTATTCCACACAACATTGTCTCCAGTGAAGGTACTCACTTTATGGCTAACGAAGTGTGGCGGTGGGTACACACTTATGGAATTCACTGGTTTTACCATGTTCCCCATCATCCTGAAGCAGCTGGATTGATAAAACAGTGGAATGGCCTTTTCAAGTCACAATTACAATGTCAGCTAGGTGACAATACTTTGCAGGGCTGTGGCAAAGTTCTCCAGAAGGCTGTTTATGCTCTGAATCAGCATCCAATATATGGTACTGTTTCTCCCATGGCCAGGATTTATGGGTCCAGGAATCGAAGGGTGGAAGTGGAAGTGGCACCACTCACCATCACCCCTAGTGATCCACTAGCAAAATTCTTTCTTCCTGTTCCTCTGACATTACATTCTGCTGGCCTAGAGGTCTTAGTTCCAGAGGAAAGAATGTTGCTACCAGGAGACACTACAATGATTTCATTAACCTGGAAGTTAAAATTACCACTTGGTAACTTTGTGCTCCTCCTACCTTTAAGTCACCAGGCTAAGAATGGAGTTACAGTGTTGGCTGGGGTAACTGATCTAGACTATAATGATGAAATCACTCTACTACTACACAATGGAGGTAAGGAAGAGTACGCATGGAATACAGGAGATCCATTAGAGTGTATCTTAGTATTAGCACACCCTGTGATTAAGGTCAATGGGAAACTACAACAACCCAATCCAGGCAGAACTATAAATGGCACAGACCTTTTCGGAATTAATGTTTGAGTCACTCCACCAGATAAAAAAAAAAAAAAAACACCACCTACTGAGGTGCTTGCTGAAAGCAAAGGGAATACAGAGTGAGTAGTAGAAGAAGGTAGTCATCAATACCAGCTACGACCACGTGACCAGTTACAAACAGAAAGACTGTAATTGTCATGAGTATTTTCTCCTCATTTTGTTAAGAACATGTTTGTGCATTTTATACTTACACTAAGAAAATATTTTTTTTCTTTTATCATGGGACATAAGATTTGTTGACTTTATATCAGAATTTCAGTGTTGTTAACTTTATGTAATAGCTTTTAGGTTAAGCCTTAGTGCAATTTCTGGCCTTATCCACACACTGATGTTTGCACTATCAGCTTCCCTGCTCCTGAGGGTTTGGGACACCGATTGGCTTTTTTGCTCCTCAGCTTGCAGACAGCCTCTCATGGGACTTCACCTAGTGATCGTGTGAGTCAATCCTCCTAATAAACTCCCCTTCATATATACATGTGTCTTATTGGTTCTGTCCCTTTAGAGAATCCTAACTAATACAGCATATAAACTTATCCTGTGTGAGGTCTGGATGTGAGAAGAATCCTTTGAGGGGAAATTATGGCAGGTGGTGGGGATGTGTTCTAAGTGTAAAGAGAATGAAAGAAGACAGATGGTGAAACTTGCAAGATGTGGTAGGCAACAGGCTCAGTCATTTGACTCTTTGCCAAGAAAGGCCAAATATTCAGTAAAGTTAAACTCAGGAAGTGCTGAGTGTGAGTGGATGCTCTGTGGAAACTGATGAAGGAGTGGCATTTGCATTGGGATTGCTATCTCGACACTGAATATGGAAGCAGAAAATGCACAATGAAGGAAGTCATGGAACTCATAAATCATTTGAAGAACTCTGAGCTCTCATAAGCATTAAGTATGGAATTACAGTGAGTTTTTTTATATACACGTATGCGTTCATACATACATATGCATTTTTGATATTCATATGTCACTTCTTTCTATGGAAATTGAAATATTTGTAGGAAAAACTACATATGCTATTTTATGTCATGCTTCTTTTTACTTAACCACAAAATGTTCTAGAACAAACAATTATAATTTACTATATATTCACTTTTATGGAAATAGATAAAACATTTAGTGAAGATTTGGGAATAAGATTGCAATAAAACTATACCTAAGGATGGATTTAGGAAATATGAGTACAAAACTAATTCCCTCTTAGAATTCATAGCTACTATGTTGAGTATCGAATGGGTTTGCAGTTGGAATTTAAACTAAATGATATGCTCCAGATATAACCTACAACAAATTCAGACCTTTCCTCCACTCCCAGCCAAACTGATTACAGAGCAATAAAACTCAGAACACTGTGGAAACACAGTCTGGTTCTACAGGGACATGTCCTCGGCCTCGGCCTCTCAGTAATTCCACTTGAAAAAGCACTCTGAACCTGAGCTCACAGTTCAGAGTACTGAGTGTGACGGGCAAGAAGTAGTAGACCACATGAATTAAAAGAACTAGAATGCCTAAGCTAGAGATAATGACAATATTAACATACTACCTAAATACCACCAAATATCACATAAGAGCTTAAGGCAAAAGCACTTATAGGATCGGGACAGTCCACAGATCATCAACAAAAGAGAAACTCCACAAGAAAGTATAATGATTGTGATCTGATTTTTACAGTACATACTAATTTAAATTATGGAGAGTAAAAAAAAAAACAAAATAAAAACTACAAAAGTGAAGATTAAAAAATAGTAATTGGGAAACTGAAAATCCAAATAGAATGTTTTGGCAGACTTTAGTCAGCGCTGGATCTAGAGAGAGCTCTCCTACAAAAAATAAATAATAATTTGAAAAGAAATTTTATTTTATTACACTAATTTGAACACTGAACCGTATTCTTTTCCAGCACACATAAACCCTTTATAAAATAGAATAAATATTATATCCAAAGTAAATATCAGCCATATCATCACTAAAAAGACATCCATTTTATGAATGTAAGGCTTAATTAATAAATACTAAATTGTATTTTAATTGAAAATGTCGTGGTAGACAATTTCAATATAAAATGAATGGAAATAGTTTTATGTGTATTTCTTTATCAATATGTATTTTTTACTGCAAAATATATACCAAATAATACTGGAAAGCTTAAAAATCATTTAATGAAACTCATTCAGAGGTTAGAATCAATATTTCTAATTAAATATTTCTTTTTAGAATCTTATATTCAAGTGATTTGAATGATGACACCCATCATGTCTCATCTCCTTTACTTCTACCTTCCAGGTTTTCATGTTATTATTACTTGTACATTGCTTGGGTTTGTAGTATTAAAATTATTGTCTATAACCGCTGTCATTTAAAACATGCCTTTACTCTTTGTCAGTAATGTTATTGTCACTAGTGTCTATTCTGCTTCATTTTTATAATCTATTCATAGTTTTATATTATATAAGTCTGATGCTCTGCATGTTTCACACAGTTCTCCAGTCTACTTTTTAAATTCATTCTTTTGATGTATCATCTTATCTATAGTTCTTATGTAATTGATTCTTTAAATATTATTAAATTACTCTGTAGCTTGAAACATTTGGGAAGAATATTCTCTCTTCCCTGAGTTATTTATCTTTTCAGGAAACATACTACCCCTTTTTACATACAATGTTTCCTTTACCCCCACCCTGCTCTTTGATATTTTCAAACTTGCATTATTATTTCTTATCTTGTTCACACAGCAGCAGCTCTGTTTGCAGGTTTCGTTCACTCTAAAATTAATGCTGATTTAATTTATTTTTTTTTTACTGTTTTATTTTATAATATTTTATTTTTTAGAGACAGAGTCTTTGTCACTCAGGCTGGAGTGCAATGACAGCTCATAACCTCAGATTCCCTAGCTCAAGGGATCTGGCTGCCTCAGGTCCCTGAGTGGCTAGGAGTACAGGCATGGGTCACAATGCCTGGCTATTTGTTTTTTAACTTTTGTGCAGATGAGGTCTCACTATGTTGCCCACACCTAGTCTATTATTTGTCTCAAACCATTTGCTCACTCCCTTTGCAATATAACATGAGGTCAAGATATTTCGTCTTTTTTTCCCCCTTTTCTATAACTTTAAAAAGTAGCAAGGCGTAGGAGTAACTCATGTTGCAGAAGAGCTGTCGTTGCAAACTTGGGCTGTATTCTTTTCTTAAATTTATTACATGCTCAACATCAAGGTTCTCTCAACCCATAAATCTATAGGGTTTACACCATCATAATGTGGCAATACATCAAGGCTTTCCTCAATTCACTATAGGTTAGATGCTGCTGCTGACCCAACCCAAACTGCAGAGTTAAACATGGGACCTAACTCTAGCTTAATTAGTACTTTTGCTACTCTGAGTTTGGTTCAGAATCATTATATTACACATTTGCACCAAATGCCAGTCAAACTCAAATAGTTTACCCCCATATATTGAGAGAAAGACATTTCCACCTTGTCAATAAATTTGGAGCTGCAAAGATGTAATCTAAAGCTGCTCACAGTCATCCACAGAGGAGAGTTTCTCAGAGATTAGAAACAACGTAGAGGAGAGCAGGGAAAACACATGGAGAAATCTTTTTTGTGATATTGTTTGGGTTGCCCATGAACTTATAATTTTAGGTGTCAACATGTATTCTTTTTTGGCTATGTTAATTTGAATTAAGTTTCAGTTAATTTTCCTAAAAAGGGTACTAACTGATACAATTAGAGGTTTTTTTTTTTTTTCCCCCTGGATAACATACCCAGAGAGAAGACATTGGCAGAATTTAAACCACAGAAAGACAATAGCAATGATTGTAAACGTGGGTGCAGCATGACAAGTTGATAGAAGAGTAGAAAGATTGGATGTGGAGACACGTTAGATGGTTACTATTTGAATCCAGGTAACATAGGAAGGTAATAACTTGGAGAAGCAGTTGTCAGGGAAGGTAGAGGAAAGTTGTTGGAATTTGAAGGTTTTTAAGAATTAGGGTAGAAGCTGTTTTTGTTGTTGTTGTTGTTTATTTTGTTGTTTGTTTTTTGAGACAGGGCCTCACACTGTCATCCAGGCTGGAGTGCAGTGGTGTGATCTTGGCTCCCTACAACCTCCGCCTCCCAGGTTCAAGGGATTTTTCCTCTCTCAGCCTCTTGAATAGCTGGGATTACAGGTGTTCACCACCATGCTCAGTTAATTTTTGTATTGTTAGTAGAGATGGGGTTTCACCATCTTGGCCAGGTTGGTCTGAAACTCCTAACCTCGGGTGCTCCACCCACCTCAGCCTCCCAGAGTGCTGGTATTACAGGCGTGAGCCACAGTGCCTGGCCAAGGTACTAAGATTAGATGGTGGATTGAATGTAAGTAAGGGAGAAGAAGGTTAAAAATAATTCCAAATTTCTCTCTTTAGCAATTACATACATTGTATTGCCATTTACTAAAATGAGAAATCATAAGGAAATACTAGTTTTGACAATTGCGTTCTGAGGTCTTCATAGATTTAATTTTTATATGAAACTTAATCTGCCAACTTGATTTTAATGCCGCTTTTACCTGTTCTGTTTATTGACCTAATGAACAAGTTTTGTTTCTACTCTATAACTATTAAAATTTTCTATTTCCTTAATGTCTTTGCTTTTAAAAAAATCATGCTTTTATCTTCTATTTTTCTTTCCCGAGGTTGACTATAATACCCTTGGGAGGAGAACTAAAACCGGTTGTCAAGAAGTGTGATGTGGGTATACGTGGAGTGGCCATGGATGGGAGGAGCAGAGGGTTCATCAAAATTGAGGACTGTAGAGATAACTTAGCAAGACATTGATGTCATTTTGAATAAAAATTGTGCATTATAAACCCCCACCATTCTTGTTCAGCCAGGAGCCAACCAAAGCCCTAACACTTATATTTCTGTGGATACTGAGATTTTTCTGTAAACAAAATGACTTTCTGTTGTGCCCGGTGACAATTTAATCTTCAGTTGCATTTGCATGTTGAAAACTTTAATTTGTGCTAATAAAACAAAAATGGCATAAAAGAGTATACTACTGAAATAAGAAATAAAAATTATGTCTTTAAAATGTATCTTAATTTATTGAAGAAAAATATTCAACCAGAAAGTAAAGCATATCTCTTTATCCTTAACATAATATGTCTATTATTTTTGGGTCATCAAATTTATTAATTAAAATGTAGAATACCAAGTTATCCTTTTCCTAATAGTTTTTGAATATCTATCTGTTGTGTTCCCTAAATCCCCATTACAAAGGACAAAAAGGGAGAAAGTAAGATTGGGTCACATATAGTGTCTGTTATGTAAGTGATTTATGCCACTAAAAGAAATCCCACACTTTGATTTGACTCATAGAATTTTCATATCTATACCTCTGACTCTTATCAGATTTAAACATTTTATATATTTATAAGAATTCTCAAAAAGACAGAAACAGAAACAATACAATATATATTGATATACAGAAAGAAATTTATTATAAGGGACTGGCTCGTGCAATTAAAAAGACTAAATAGTTCCATGATTTGCTGTCTGTGAGTTAGAGGCCCAGGAAAGTCTGTGTTGAAGTTCTAGTCCAAAACAGAAAGCCTGACTGGGTGCAGCAGTTCATGCCTCCAACATCCGCAAATTGGGAATCTGAGGCAGGAGGATGGCCTGAGCCCAGGAATTTGAGATGCTTGGGCAACACAGGGAGACCCCATCTATACAAACAATAAAATAATTAGCAAAGCATGTTGCTGTATGCCCGTAGTCTCAGCTACTTGGGAGGCTAAGGTGGGAGGATGGGAGGATCACTTGAGCCCTGGAGAGAGGTCAAGTCTGCAGTCAGCTATGATCACACCACTGCACTCCAGCCTGGCAAACAAAGCAAGACCCTATCTCAAAAAAAAAAAAAAAGAAAGAAAGAAAGAAAAAGAAAAGACAAAAAGAAGTCAATGTTCTGAGTCTCAATTCTTGGCTAAAGGTCTGCAAACAAGAAGCATCGGTGTCCTCTGAGAGCAGAAGACAAATGTCCCAGCTAGGATGACAGCATATTCACTTTTCCTCTGCCTTTCATTCGATTGAGGCCCAACTGCATTGGTGAGGTAGACTGTATTAGTCAGAGTTCTCTTAGAGGGACAGAACTAACAGTTCTGTGTGTGTATATATATATATATACACACACACACAGACATATATATACTTGTATATATATGTATATATGTATATATATGTGTATATATATATGGGAGCTTATTAAGTATTAACTTACATGATCACGAGGTCCCACAATAGGCTGTCTGCAAGCTGAGGAGTGAGGAGAGCCAGACTGAGTCCTAAAACTGAAGAACTCTGTGTCTGATGTTCCAGGGCAGGAAGCATCCAGCATGGGAGAAAGATGTAGGCTAGGAGGCCAGGCCCATCTCTCTGTTTCATGTTTTTCTGCATGCTTTATATTAGCTGGAAGGTGATTAGATTGTTCTCACCAGATTAAGGGTGCATCTGCCTTCCCCAGCCCACTGACTCAAATGTTAATCTCTTTTGGCAACACCCTCACAGACACACCAGGGATCAATACTTTGTATCCTTCAATCCAATCAAGTTGAAACTCACCATCCCAGTCCACCCCTTGTCAACCTGAACCCAAACACATCTCCTGAGATCATACATAATCTTCAAAGAAGGACGATAATGAGGTCATAATTATGCCTAACATAATACAACTATCCGTACAACTGGAAATACACCAATCCCCAACCCAAATACTATTACATATAGTTAACAATCTTAAACGCTGATACGAAGTCACTAAATCTTATGTTACATGACAAAGAAAAAGGAAATAAAATGCAGATATTTTCTTAGTACAAACATATACATGCACAAACATGTTTTTAACAAAAGAAGGAGGAAATACTCATGACAGAGATGGAGGAAATACTCATGAGAGATTCCTCGTTTCTGCAGGTGGTCACGTGGTATTGATGACTATCTTCTTCTACTACCCATTCTGTATTACCTTTGCCGTAAGCAAGCATCTCAGCAGGTCATGGTTTTTTTTTTTTTTTTTTTTTTTTTAGCTGGTGGAGTGACACAAACCTTCATTCCTGAAGGATCTGGATCATTAATATTACTGCCTGGATTGGGCTGTTGTAGTTTCCCATTGACTTTAATCACAAGGCATGATAATACTAAGAAACGCCCTAATGGATCTCCTGTATTCCATGCATACTCTTCGTTACCGCCATTGTGGAGTAGTAGACTGATTTCATCTTGATAGTCCAGGTCAATCACCTCCGCTAACATTGTAATTCCCTTCTTAGCCTTTTGACTTAAATGTAGGAGTGAGCCCAAAGCGTCCAGGTAGCAATCTTAATTTCCTGTTTAATGGAATCATTGTTGTGTCTCCTGGTGGCAGCGTTCCTCCCTCGGGAAGAAAGACCTCTGTCAGCAGAACGTAATGTTGCAGGAAAAGGAAGCAAGACATTTGCTGGTGGATTACTAAGGGTGATAGTGAGTGGCGCTACCTCCACTTCCATCCCTTGACTCCTGGACCCATGAATCCTGGCTACGGGAGAAACAGTATCATATACTGGCAGCTGCAGCATACATGGACTCCTAGAGAACTTTGCCACAGCCCTGTAAAGTATTGTCACCTAGTTGGAGTTGTAATTGTGACTTCAAAAAACCATTCCACCATTCTATCAATCCAGCTGCTTCAGGATGATGGGGAACACGGCAAGATCATTGAATTCCATGAGCCTGAGCCTACTGCTGCACTTCTTTAGTCAGAAAGTGAGTGCCTTGGTCAGAGGCAATGCTACGTGGAATACCATGATGGTGGATAAGGCATTACAAGCAGAATAGACAAACCCATATCCAGAGTAAGTGTCTAATCCAGTGAGGACAAACCTTTGCCCTTTCCATGAGGGAAAAGGTTCAATATAATCAACCTGTCATCAGGTTGATCACCCTGAGGAATGGTGACATATTGAGGGTTCAGTGTTGGTCTCTGCTGCTGGCAAATTGGGCACTCAGCAGTGGCTGTAGCCAGGTCAGTCTTGGTGAGTGGAGAGTCCATCTTGCTGACCCCATGCGTAATCTCCATCCCTGCTGCCATGATCACTTTGTTCATGAGTCCATTGGGTGATGACAGGGGATGCTGGGGAAAGAGGCTGAGTGATGTCCACAGAATGGGTTACCCTATCCACTTGATTATTAAAATTCCCCTCTGCTGAGATCACCCGTTGGTGAACACTCATGAAATACAAATATCTTCACGGTTTTTGACCACCCAGAGAGGTCCATCTGCAGACCTCTTCCCCAAATTCCTGTGTCACCAATTTTCCAATCATTCTTCTTCCAAGTCCCTGATCATCCAGCCAAACCATTGGCAACAGTCCATGAATCCGTATATAATCACACATCTGACCATTTCTCCTTCCATGCAAAGTGCACAACCAGATGCACTGCTCAAAGTTCTGCCAACTGGGAAGATTTCCCTTCACTGCTGTCCTTCAGGGATGTCCTAGAAAGGGGCTGCAGTGATGCTGCTGTCCACTTTCGGTTAGTGCCTGCATATTGTGCAGAACCATCTGAGAAGCAGGTCTTCTCTTCCTCTGTCAACTGATCATAGGGAACTCCTCATGAAGCCATCAGTACAGGCTCAGGGAGAGAAAGCAGGGTGGCAGGAATGGAGACCATGGGCATTTGAGCCACTTCCTCATATAACTTACTTGTGCCTTCAAGACCTACTTGAGTCCAATCACATATATACCATTTCCATTTTATGATGGAATGCTGATGTGCATGCCCCACTCCTGGTACCAAAATCTGTATTAGTCAGGGTTCTCTTAGAGGGACAGAACTAACAGGATATATTTATGCACATATATATATCATATATGTATATACACACACATATATATACACATATATGGAAAGTTTATTAAGTATTAATATATATTTATACACATGAATATATAAGCGAGTTTAAGTATTAAATATATATGTATATATACACACATATATACATATATATCATGTGTGTATATGTATACATATATACACATTAATATGGAAGTTTAAGTATTATATGTATTTATATATACACATATATAGGGGAGCTTTTTAAGTGTATATATATATCACACATATATATATATGCACACACATATATATACACACACACACACATATATATAGGCCAGTTTATTAAGTATTAACTTACATGGTCATGAGTTCTCACAATAGGTTGCAAGCTGAGGAGCAAGGAGAGCCAGACCAAGTCCCAAAACTGAAGAACTTCGAGTCTGATGTTTCAGGGCAGAAAGCATCCAGCATAGGAGAAACATGTAGGCTGGGAGGCTAGGCCCATCTGTCTTTGTCATGTTTTTCTGCCTGCTTTATATTAGCTGGAAGCTGATTAGATTGTGTGCACCAGATTAAGGGGAGAGGGGGGCTCTACCGTCCCAAGCCCACTGACTTAAATGTTAATCTCCTTTGGCAATACCCTCACAGACACACCCAGGATTAATACTTCGTATCCTTCAATCCAATCAAGTTGACACTCAGTATTAACCATCACAGGGACCTTGCTTACTCAGTGTACATATTCAAATGCTAATACGTTCTGGAAACACTCTCACGTTATAGAGTGAGAAATAATGTTTTATCTGATATTTGGATACAACTACACAAAACTATTGTATTTATTTTGTTATTCTATTTTTCTATTTAAAAAATTTTTTTAAACATTTTTATTAAAAATCAAGACAAAAATCACATACATTAGCCTAGGTCTACACAGGGTCAGGATCTTCAATATCATCATCTTCCACCTCCACATCTTGTAACCCTAGAAGGTCATCAGGAGAAACAACAGGTATGAAGCTGTCATCTTCTATGATTACAGCGCTTCTTTGGGAATACCTCTTGAAGGACCTGCCTGAGGCTCTTTTACAGTTAACTTTTTTTTATAAGTAGAAAAGTACACTTGAAAATAATTAAAAAGTGTAGTATAGTCAATACAGAATCTCATAACAAAGTTATTTGCTACTGTACATAATTGTATGTGCTATACTTTTATATGTAGGATAGTAGTTTGTTTACACCAACATCACAAGTACGTGAGTAATGTGTCAAGCTCTGACGTTGCAAAAGCTATGACATCATTAAGTGATAGGGATTTTTCAGTTTCATCATAATCTTATGGGACCGCCATCATATATGACGTCTACGGTTGACTGAAATGTCTTCAAGTGGCACATGACTGTACAGGTATAAGCACGGGCATAGATATAGATATAAGTGTAAATATATGTATAGATACAAATAGTGATATATCGATTCTGATGAAGTCTAAGATTATTTTCTCTCATTTTATCACTAAAATCATTATCAATGTAGGTATGAATGACAAGATGCAGAAGGAAGTCTTTGTAAACTTATCTGAGATCTTAAAACATGTCCTTTTTTTTTGTTTGTTTTAATATTTGGTTCTTCAATACAACCTGAGGATCTTTTAGCTATTCCAGGATTTTCTCATTATAGTTATTGATGCCTTTCTCATTGTTTCAGTTTTATTTATTCACTTGTTTTATTTTTGAAATTTTTCCTTAAAGCCAAAGGAAATTTAAATAGCAGAACTTTTATTTGACAAAAGTTTATTACATTCCAATTTAAGTATGTTCTGATTTTTATCCTTGAGTAACTTGGTGTCTAAATTAGTGGAGGAGGGAAGTTCAAAAACAATAAATGATATAAGAGTTGAGAGTTCAACTCAGGTTATGTTATATGATACAAAATAACACCGATGTGAAGAATGGGAGATACAACTTTTAAAAAAGTAAAATGTAGAAAAATTAAAGAAATTGAGGCATTGGCCGGGCGTTGTGGCTCACGCCTGTAATCCCAGCACTTTGGGAGGCCAAAGCGGGCAGATCACGAGGGCAGGAGATCGATACCATCCTGGCTAAGACGGTGAAACCCTGTCTCTACCAAAAACACAACAAATTAGCCGGGCGTGGTGGTGGGCGCGGGTAGTTCCAGCTACTCCGGAGGCTGAGGCAGGAGAATGGCGAGAACCCGGGAGGCAGAGCTTGCAGTCAGTGAGCCGAAATCACTCCACTGCACTCCAGCCTGGGAGACAGAGCAAGACTCCATCTCAAAAAAAAAAAAAAAAAAAGAAAAGAAAAGAAAAAGAAAGAAAAGAAAATGAAGCATCATTAGAAAACAAATGATATTTTTAAAATTTATTGATAAAATGTAGGTCTAATTTTCTCCAGCATCATTCACTTGTTCAGAGAAAGCTGGAGGGCTTTTAATCAATCATATTAAAAGAAAATTATGAGTAAAAACCCATGAATGTGCAGGTAAGGACATGATGAATGCTATGGAGGTATAAAGTTGGTTATGATGTGGATTAGGAAGTGAGAAGACTAAAAGTAAGGTCATTGTTTACATGAATCTTAACTCAAATGTATAACATGTAAAACAGATCTGCTTAAAGTGCCAAAAACTAATTTACATAATTTCATGTGGATAAAATTAGACAAGATGTACTTAAGCATTACAATTATATAAAACAAAATTAGTACAACAATTTTTCTTTTTTTGAGACAGAGTCTTGCTCTGTTGCCCAGGCTGTAGTGTGGTGGCACGATCTGGTCTCACTGCAACCTCTGCCTCCCGGGTTCAAGTGATTCTCCTCCCTCAGCCTCCCAAGTAGTTAGGACTACAAGCCCGCACCACCACGCCTGCCTAATTTTTGTATTTTTAGTAGAGACAGGGTTTCACCATGTTGCCCAGGCTAGCCTCAAACTCCTGACCTCAAGTCCTCAAGTGAGCTGCCCACCTCAGCCTCCCAAAGCGCCAGGATTGCAGGTGTGAGCTACCAGGCCTGGGCATATTAGTATACCAATTTTAAAGCCCATTCTTCCTATATTAGTATGGAATAAAGGCAAAAAAAAAAAAAAAAAAAAGATTCAGAAGTTCTTACAATAAAATCTGTAAATTTTCAATGCCTGTTTTATATGTTAATTTTAGCAAAAGACAAATACAGTTAGAAGCCTCTATACTATTTAAAGTCTACAGGATATTTTCACTTAAAATGTAAGATCTATTTATTGTGAAATGGGAGGAACAGTAAAGGTTGCATTGGTAATAATTGTGAGATTGATAAAGAAACATGTAAGTATGTAATTCTTCTCTGTACCCTGTATGGGAAAACAATTAAAATAATATGGGACATGTTATATTACTGGCTCTATGTACATATAGATAGTTAGAGAGAGAGAGGCTGAAGGCAACTTTACCTTGGTATGGGGTCCTTGGAATGAAAAGCTAACTCTTTATAACCTATTATAACTATTATAGAAGGAATCAACATACTTTGATATCTACAAATACAATACAGAAGTATTACTTTTGATTTAAAAACAATTTTTAGTTTCATTATGTACTACATAAATGTATTTTGTATTTAAACTCTGGAAAACAAAAATGTTTAATGATTTCAAAATGTGGTCAAAATGCAGAAGCTATAAGTAAATGATTAATATTACTGTGCAAAATAATTTAAAATTCATCTGTGAAATAAAAACAAAAATTGCAGATAAATATGAGAGAAGAACAAATAATGTATATAGTTATTCTAATACTCAATAAGAGAGGACTGATAACTCAGTTTTTAAAGAGTAGGTAAAAGCTATGAAGAGGAATTTTATGAAAAATATAAAATATATTTAAAAAAGCATCTAAAAATATGCTGAATTCATTGGTAATTAAAAATATGAAAAAACAAAACACTGTAGCAGTATGGCAAGAATTAGAGACAGACTTGCCTATGTTCTGTAAGGGAGTATAATTAAGGCAATATTTTGGAGGGCAATTTGACATGGATTAATTTTTACAATGCACATTTTTTGCTGAATTTACTATAAGAATATTATTACAAAGGCATTCTCATCTGAAAGTGTGGAGATGTTCATTGCAGCATTGCATATAATACTCAAGTATTTGAAAGCAAATTAACTGTCCATCAAGAGGACACTCTTTATATTAAGAATGCAATATTAATGGAAGGGAATATTTATTGGTATTACCCTAAATAAAGAATAAGATCAATCTAAAGGTTATGATGTGCTTGGAGTTCCAAGGTATTATTTTTTTTTTTACCTTCAAAAGAGGAATGAGGTAGTAATAACTTACACCTCCATTAATGTCATTACCACATTTATTTTCTTTTATTCAGTTTTATTGAGGTATAATTGACAAATAAAAATTGTATTATATATTCCAAGTGTACAACATGATGTTTTGATATATGTATACATTGTGAAATGACTACTGCAATTAAGGTAATTAATGTAACCATTGCCTCACCCAGTTACCTGTGTGTGTGTCTGTTTGTGTAGTAAGATCTACTCTTTAGCAAGAGAGTAATTTTCACAATAAAAATGGAAATTATTCTGTTCTCCCTTTTTGACAAAAGTAAGACTTTTGTATTGTATTTGTAGATATCAAAATATTGATTCTTTCTGTAATAGCTATAAATTTTGATTATGAAAGAGTTAGGGCCAGGTGTGGTGGCTAACACTTGTAATCCCAGCATTGTGGGAGGCCGAGGCAGGTGGATCACCTGAGGTCTGGAGTTCAAGACCAGCCCGACCAACATGGAGAAATCCCATCTCTACTGAAAAGACAAAATTAGTCTGGTGTGGTGGCAAATTGCATGCAATCCCAGCTACTTGGGAGGCTGAGGCAGAAGAATTGCTTGAACCCAGGAGGTGGAGTTTGTGATGAGCCAAGATCGTGTCATTGAACTCCAGCCTGGGCAACAAGCATGAAACTCCACCTAAAAAAAAACAAAAAAAGAAAGAAAGAAAGAAAAGAAAAGAAGAAAAGAAAGAAGGAAGGAAGGAAGGAAGGAAGGAAGGAAGGAAGGAAGGAAAAAAGAAAGAAAAGAAAGAGTTAGGTCTTCATTCCAAAGCCCCCATACCAAGTTATAAAACTTGATTATAGATGTTTGTTTCAAGGCCCACCCAATAAAATGTCTTTAAACAATTAATTAATCAATTAATTAATCAAGACCAATTAATCTTTTGGTATACTTATTTTTGTCACATTTCAACAGAATCATACAAATATATACACAAAAAGTTTTGTTGTTGTTGTTGTTGCTTTGTTGTGTTTTTGTTTTGTTTTATTTTTCTCCGAGACAGTCTTGCTGTGTTATCCAGGCTAGACCGCAGTGGCGCGATCTCGGCTCACTGCAATCTCCACCTCCTGGGTTCAAGCAATTCTCCTGCCTCAGCCTCCTGAGTAGGTGGGATTACAGGCACCCACACCATGCCTGGCTAATTTTTGTACTTTTAATAGAGAGGGGGTTTCACCATGTTGTCAAGGCTGGTCTTGAACTCCTGACCTCGTAGTCTGCCTGCCTCAGCCTCCCAAAGTGCTGGGATTACAGGTGTGAGCCACCCAGCCAGCTTTGTTGTGCTTTGTTTTGATCTTGTCATTGTTACCCTTTAGTTGCCATACTATGAACTATAGTCTCCACACTGTACATGAGATATTCAGAACTTATTCATCTTGTAACCGTAAGTTTGCACATTTGACCTATATCTTCCAATTTTCTCCACTCCTCTACTCCTGATAATCACCATTCGCCTCTTAGTTTCTGTGAGTTTGGGTTTTTTAGATTTCACATGTAAGTGAGATCATTCAGGGTTTGTCTATGTATGACTTATTTCACAGAGCATAATGTTCTCCCGGATCATCCATGTTATTATCACAAATGGCAGGATTTTCTTCTTTTTAAGACTAAATACTATCCATTGTGTATGTATGTGTGTGTGTGTGTGTGTGTTATATTTTCTTTATCCACGTATCCATCAATGAACACAGAAGTGGAAGAGTCAATACTGTAGTTAAAATAATGGTATGCTGTAATACCTGAATATTTGCCTTACCGAAAAAGGCAGGGTATTTGTTTTATTTTTAAAATCCATTTTTAGACATATTTGGTTTTGGTGAAATAAGCAAAGTGGCATTGAGAAAAAATATATATATATACTTTTCATTCTCACTGCACTGATGCCAACAATTAATCTTTTGGTATATTTCTTTGTGTCACATTTCAACAGAATCATACAAATACGTGCACAAGAGTTTTTTTGTTGTTGCTTTGTTGTGTTTTGTTTTGTTGTTGTCATTGTTACTCCTTGGTTGCCATATTCCTAAATCTACAATATTCTAAGTGATGATACGACTTTCCATTAAGTAATAGACTTGGATATTTAGCTCTGGTTTCCTGTGGTTTGATCCTAATGTCAATAAGACATTTTTTATTTAAGTAAAATATATGTCCACATTTTAAATTAGAGATACATTTCATTAAATGGGGATTTTACTTGTCTAAAATGGCAATGTCAGAAGAAACTTGTTCTTGATTTAAATTCATCTAATAGGATTAACTCCTTTGTCATTTAGTGAAAGCTATCAGAATTTAAGATCATAGCCAGTCTCAAAATGATCACTCGCAAAATGACTGCGTAGTTGTCAATATTCTTCTGCATTCTAAATTTGGAGAGAACCACATTATTTTGAGTAATAGTGTAATCAATTTGAAATAGGCAGAAGATTTGGATAATTTAATCATTGTATCCAAAATAAACTAAAGGACAAAGGATGATAAGAGACAAAGTGCTCATGCAAAATTACTGTAATACTTGTTTAATATATGGTCCATGATGGTTAAATCTATGAATATATGAAGCATGAAGGAAAAGAGTTATCAGGGTAAGCAATTTGCCAATTTGCATCATAAAACTACAAAAATGAAGGCTCTAATTTCCCAGTAATTTCTAAAATGTGTGAGGTCCAATAAGTCTTTTTAATTAAATTTGTCAAAATTCAATAAAGCTGGAAATTTAATGTCTAATGTGTGTTTTTAATGCAATGTTGAACCTAAGTTACTATATATAATGAAACAGAGTGAAGTAGTCTTACATTATTTCATTATCTTACAGTATTCTTTTATGCAATGTCGTTTTTGTGGTAACATTATATAACCTCAGATACTATAGATAATGGTTGCAGAGTATATGCTAGGAAATGTTGACATGGCTTAAAGAGTTTTGCTTCAAATTTTATTATAGTAAAAAAAAAATCATCCAGAAACCATCTTAATGATAGTTTTTACTAGTTTTGAAAACTTTGGATATAATAGTGGTTATTAATTGTTTATTGTCATAAAGCTAAAAATCAGATTTCAGTTATGACTACCAGGTACAATAGAGTTAAATGAGTATATGCATGCACATCTGTGTGGATGTTTGTGCATGTTGATGCTATTTAACTTGACTTTCTAGATTTTCTGTTCGTTTTTTGTTTGCTTGCTTGTTTTGGAGACAGAATCTCACTCTGTCTCCCAGGCTGGAGTGCAGTGGTGCAATCTCAGCTCACTGCAACTTCCTCCTCCAGGGTTCAACTGATTCTCCTGCCTCAGCCTCCCAAGTAGCTGGGGATACAGGCGCCCGCCACCACACCTGGCTAATTTTTGTATTTTTAGTACAGACAGGGTTTCACCTTGTTAGTCAGGTTGGTCTCGATCTCCTGTCCTCATGATCCGCCCACCTCAGCCTCCCAAAGTGAGGCCATCACGCCTGGCCTCCCCTCCATAGTTTTAAATTATACACTTCTCACTCTCCATTTACCATCTCCTCCTTTTAATATCTCAACTTCATCGATCTTTTGACTTCCACTAAGTTCTTCAATCCATTTTATCCTATATTTTCACTGTTTATTAACCCATGATGAGTACTCACAAATTCCATGGTAAATCATTGTAATCATACTATTACATATACATGAATCCCTTTGCTTCATGTTAGTTCTTCATACATGTGTCGTAAGACCACTGTCTTTTTAAAATCTATTTTTCCCCTAATCCATGCCTGCCAACAGAGCTGCTGAATTTGACTGAAGACATACTTGAAATGTAGGATTACCTTAAATGAGACCTAACTACTCTTGAGCAGTGATGTTGATATCCCCTAACCCAAGCTCTCCAGCTTGCATAGATAACTATCTCATTTTTTTTTTCACCTAAGATTGTTATCCAGTAAAAGAAACAACAAAAAACAGAGTTCATTTGCCTGGTGAGTAACAAACAACTCTCCACAAGGACTCAGGTTTTGCTCAACAGGAGTTTCATTACTGGGTGCAAGTAAGGAGGACAAAAGAAGTGTTCTCCAAAGCAGTGTACCCTTCTAAGGCAAAGTGACAGGAGGGTTTTGTGGGCAATGGAGAAATTGAGAGGGGCAGGGTACATCATCACTTGTAGAGGAGGGGTCCTCTACATGTGAGCAGGTTGGGCAGATGCAATGAGTCATTATACCAACACATGGGTCACATTTTATGGAAATGAAGGTTCAGCTCCTCTGGTGTGGAGACTTCAGCGAGAAAATTTACTTGGGTTCATCTATAAGTTGCTGGGGTCTTCCAGAAGCTGGCTCCAACCAGCAAGCTGACTACATTCCACACAGGCTGCAGGGCAAGAGGCTGTAAATATGGCTGATTGTTCAAATTGATTAAACTCTATATTCCCTGCAGACCCTCCGTGTCTGTTTACAAGACTTCCGCACTTCTTTCCTATTCCTCACCTTCAAATAGCAGCTGTAATTCTTTCAACACTGAGAAAACTGATGAAATTAAGTAGAGATCCCATCCCTCCTACACATCCCACATTATTTACTAAATTGAATTGATACTGTGGGGCCCACTGCCCTTGGCTCCCTACAGATTTGCTGAAAAATCACTGACATTGTTACAGTAGGTAGCTAGTTAAGCATGAGCAGGGCAGCAGTGAGCTCCCCAACACCCCACCAGGAAAGTCAGGTTGTTAGCTTTCTCTCCAAAATAATAATTAGTTGTGACCAGCACCCAGGAAAGGCAGTCTCCCGATAGGTAGGAAACACCAGAAACTGTTGATCAGCAGCTTCCTGATAAGATTTCAGGAGTTGGGTGAGTGAGCTTTAGCATGTGCATTAAGAGGCAAAATGGCAGAGTTTAACAGGTTGTATGACCTTCCATGAACATTTTATCAGAAAAGAGACTGAAGAGGCTGGAAGTAGACCAGCATATAAAACCCTAAGTCTAAGGTCAAATGGGGCATGTGACCTCCAAGATATCTGTTTGACCCTCTACCAAGTGTACTTTACTTTCTGCTCTAAAGCATTTTTTTTTTTTTTTTTTTTTTTTTTGAGACAGAGTCTCACTTTGTTGCCCAGGCTACAGTGCAGTGGAGCGATCTCAGCTCACTGCAACCTCCGCCTCCTAGGTTCAAACAATTCTCTTGCCTCAGCCTCTTGAGTAGCTGGGATTACACATACATGCCACCACGCCCAGCAAATTGTTGTAGTTTTAGTAGAGATGGGGTTTTGCCATGTTGACCAGGCTGGTCTTGACCTCCTGACCCCAGGTGATCCATCCCTCTCGGCCTCCCGAAGTGCTGGGATTACAGGCATGAGGCACTGCGCCCAGCCACTCTAAAACTTTTTAATAAATGTTTACTCCTGCTCTAAAACTTGCCTGGGTCTTTTTCTGCCTTATGCTCCTTAATCGAATTCTTTCTTCTGAGGAGGCAAGAATAGAAGTTGCTACAGACCCACATGGACTCGCCACTGATAACATATTTTGGTGCTAGGTAATTCGGATAACTTCCACTGCTAACGACATGAGGAAGAGTGAATAATAGGAGAATATGCACACACATGTATTTAACCTATATACATGGGAGCCTTCAGAATGAAGACTCAACCCCTCAATGTGGTACAGAAGCTTAAATACCATCCTGAGGCTATGAAGGGAATTCAGGATCAGCACATGGCCACAAATAGGTTATGCTGGTAAATCAGGTTTTAGAGGAAAGACACTTTGTGGGAGACAGGAAGGAAGAGACTTGTCTAGCAAAAGGGGAAACTTCATAGGTAGCAGCATGCAGAGAATAGATGGTAAATGTTTCCTTTCAGACTTTTAAAGGTGTCAGGCTTTCAGTTAATCTCTTCTGGACCTGGGAAATGCCTAGAAAGGGAAGGCCTGGCTGCAGGAATGAAGATACTTTACAGATGCAAATTTCCACCACAAAGGATGACTTTGCAGGTCCATTGCATTCTACTGGCCCCATGGAAGCCATATCAAAATATGTTGAAGAAATCATTTGGCTTAGACTATTTTAATTTTCTTCACTCCAAAATAATTTGTTCTTGTCTTCGTCATTGATCTCCCCTCAATATAGGATTATTTCACCCAAACTTCTTTTCCCTTCTAAAAGGAGAGTAGGGCTTTCTTTTGATCCAGACCCCCTTTTCTAGCTTATGCATCATTTATCTGCAGCTTTGCCTGTAATTTCATGTTTTACTTAAACTCTTCCCATCTTCATTAACCCACTTTAACAAAATTGTCTTGCCACCATCCCACCAAAAGTCATCAATTATCTCTAAGTTGGAATATTCAATGTTTTTGTTGTTGTTTACATAATCTTCCTTGCCCAGTAAGAAATATTTATTATAATTGTACAAATCTATTTTATATAAAAGTTCTCACATTGCCTTACAAAGCAGAGACTGGCCAAATTTCGCTTACCACTTCTGTCAAAATAAAAATCGAATTGGAAAAAGCAAAACAGTCAAGGATGACTTTGCCCAAGGCTATTGCAATAGAAAAGAGTCCATAGCTAGGTCTGAGTGCAACTCCACTGAACCACAGGGTCTTGGAGTGTTTATAAATGGAGTTGGGGGCAGGCGTCATGGATAACCTGTGTTTGCTAAAGGGCCTCACTCAAAGAAAAAGGAAACTTTCTCAAATCTTCAGGAAAAGAAGTAGTTTACAACTTAGAACAAGATGCCCAGTTAAGTTAGGTTCTCATCCTCCCACAGATTCTGGGAGACAGGGACACTATCTTCCTTGAGTGTGCTTTGGCCTTTTGAAATAATGCCTCCCATGTCCTTGAGGAAAACATTTCTGGGTTATAAAACTGGCAAGAAGCTTTTAAAAAATGTTAAACATCTTAAGTTGACAAAGAAAGAATTTACAAGTTTTTGAAAGCAAATTCTCTGGGAAAGAGAATTTAGAGGCTGGAGTCAGGAGAAGCATTTCTTCAGCAGCAGCATCTCTAAATGTTGAGGTGTGCCAGGCATCCCTTGGCTTGTGGCAACATAACTACGATCTCTGCCTCCGTCTTCCTTCTGTGCCGGTCTTCACATGGCATTTTCTTTCTCTTTTATTTATTATAATTGCCTCCACCCTTTTATCCAGTATCATGCATTTAAACTCATTTGCCTGGTGAGTGACAAAAAACCCTCCACAAGGGTGCGGGTTTAGATCAATAGGAATTTTATTACTCGGCACAAATAGTAAATTCTAAGTTCTAGCAGTTCTGAAATGCATATATTTAACTGGGATATTTGAGTCATCAGTTCTAATTTTGTAGCCTCAAAATCTCTGTGTTAATATTTATGGAAGGGTGTGCCTCAGTGTTGTCAAGCTAAGATATTCTTGAATAAATTTTCTGTTCCTTTTTCTTTTTAAAAAAGTTAAATAAAATATTACCTAACATGTACTGTTCTTTAAGCTCCAAGCCCCATTAAAATTTTACTGTATATTTTAAGAAAAGATTGTCATTGAATTGTCTTTTTTTTCTAACTACCATAAAAAACTTTTGGATAATAACTATTATAGGCATTCAACATCAATAACGTGGATATCAAGCTCCTCTGTCAGCTTTGAATGTAAAAGCAAGGACATTCTTAATTACCTAAAGTTTCTTTCTTTAAATAAAATTTTTCTTAAAAATACTCTCTTTACAACTGTCAAATTCTTATGTTTGGCTCTAATAAATATTTTTGTGCTTAATTATACTGTCTATATGTTTGCTTATGTTACTTGTTGATTCTTGTTGATTTATATAAAAGTATACCTGGCTCAGGCATCTGAAAAATAAATAGATGATTACATTAAAATGGTTCCTCATGCCATGGAAAAAAGAGGCCCAAATGGGATTTTTATAGGAATCTACGTGCTTGTGGTTATTAGGCAGTATAGGTTTCCTACAGTGCAATGAGAGCTGAAGAATGTCTATACCTGGCTTATTTACTAATAAAACACCCAATACTTCATTTAGAAATCATTGATTGATTCATCAGTGGAATGGTGAGGCCATCTTTCAAAATGTCTATGATAGATATCATCACTTAAAACTCTTTCTTCACTTTTTAATTTAACTTAATTTTTTGTTTGGGTTTTGACTTTTGAACATTTTCAGTGCTCAGTATTGTGCTAGATGTGGATGATTCAAAGGCAATTAAGGCAAAATTTCAAAATTAAGTTATTTATTTTTACTTGAAGCTAATTAACTTCATTTTAGTAATAATTCACTTTAGTAGTTTTAAGAGAACTGACATGTAAACATATTTATGTGTCTTTATATGTGTATATTGGTAATGGTGGTGTATAGTTTATCTATTTATTATCTATCTATGTATCTATCATCTATCTACCTATATCTATCTTATCTCTATGAAGGCCACTTCCTCTGTTCTGAAAAGTATTCAGCAGGTATCAATAAACAGAAAGGAAGCCAATTAGCAACACAAAGTATTTGAAGTTTCACAGGGGGCATAATAGTTTAGTAGGTTCTTGAAATTCCCTGGGTGTTAAGACATCTGTTAGGGCTGAATGCCAGTGGTTTGTGAAGCTCTCAGAAGCAATAGAGAATACAAATCAAAACTGGTCAAAGGATGTTTTCCTTTCTGCCATTTACTGGGAGTTTTACAGAATATTCTGTGGCTATTTAATCTGATATGAAATGGGAAATTAGTAGTTGCTTTCTAACCCACATCTGGTGATAAGTGAGCCACAATGCTGTCCAGATGCCATTCATTGCTACATATTTTCTAGTCCCCGTTTTGGCTGACATCGCTAACTACTTCAATATGGCACAGCATATACAGAGAGAGAGAGAGAGAATTGGAGCCTTGATGAATGAAGTGAATAAGAACAGGCTATTTTCAGTGAAATAAATAAACAGTTCCCATGAAATATGTTTCCTCCCTCCCCCTACTCGGCTCCTTTTTTAACTAAATATGCTTAGTTGTTCCTTAACAAAATGAATTGGTATTTTAGCCTTCATTTTTGATAGTCCATGAACAATCTATTGAAAATAGCTTATTCTAAAGTTAGGATGACCAATACTGGTTTCAGCAATTTTGCTGTATATCACCCACTTCCTAAAACAGCAATTTTCTTGTCTTTTTAAATTTTATTGTTAACTTCTTCAGCAGTTTAGTTTCAATTCCTGTTTGCCCTTTGAATGCAAGCATACATTTTGCTAAAGGCTTTTTCGATTTCCTCTTATATAATGACTTATCCCAACTCTGTAGAGTACGTTACCTTTTAATATTCAACTCATATTTCTTTCTTCTCGTTTCGCAAAGCGTGCCCTTCAGTGTATATAAACAATTTATTTTCTGTTTCTTTAAAATACTTACAAAATTAATGTTCTATTTATTGTGATTTTCTTTCACAAGACACCCTGAACATATTCCCATTTACTTTAGTTCCTTCTATATAATACTTGCTATATTATATTTGAGGAGGAAACAATTTTGGAATAATTAAATTTCTCATTACATCTGCCCACATTTATCATTAATCCAAAATAAAGCTATAAAAATTGAAAATATTTTGGGTCCTACAATGCTAGAACTTAGTGCATTCCTCCATTTTTCTATTTAACATAGTAAATTTATGAAAATTACATTATAGGTCTTTTTATCTATATGCCTGGTTTATATATATTTTAGTTCCAATACACCCTCTTAATTTGTAGGATGAAATGTTGGGAGGACAGACATAATCATTGGTAATCCAATCACTCAAGGAAACATATTATCAAAACCTTACCAAAACACAGATTCAAAATCAATTTGTATTATTTGAAAATAAACACAAGGGAATTTACTCCATAAAAATATAAAATGTTGAGGATATTCGGAAAAATTCATTTATTTGAAGTTAAAAAATTCTTAAAAAGTCCCAGGTTTCTACCGAAAACCTATTTTTAATTATTTCCTAGAAAAATTCCATTTTTGTTTTTGCTAGGCCACAGCTCTGGTTCAGTAGGGACGTTACAGTTATTTTTAAGAATTTCTGACCCCAATAAGTAGCACTGGCCCTTCCAAAGAATTCTCAAAGTTGAAATGGTCCCTCAGAACTTCCACTTCCACTTAGGATGTAGAAAGCTGCAATAAATGTTGTTGTCACACTATAAAACCTTACAGATGATTTCTTATTTCATGATAAAGGATTGTATGCTTGTCCAATATGCTCAAGAATAAGGCAAAAACATTGTATTCTTTACTGGAAGGCATATAGATTTAAAAGAAAAAAAAATGGTTTTATTTGCAGATGGCATGATTGCTTATAAAGAAAATTCTGAAGAATTTCCCTAAATCCCTAATAGAATTAATAAGTGAATTTAGCATAGTTCAAGAATATGACTCAATATTGAAAATTAAATTGTATATCTTTTTTGTTTGTTTGTTTGAGACTGAGTCTCACTCTGTGGCCCAGGCTGGAGTGCAGTGGCATAATCTCGGCTGACTGCAACCTCTGCCTCCTGGTTCAAGCTATTCTTCTGCCTCAGTCTCCCAAGTAGTTGGGATTACAAGTGCCCTTCAACAAGCCCAACTAATTTTTGTATTTTTGGCCAAAAATACAAAGGTCGTTGGCCAGGGTGGTCTTGAACTCCTGATGGCAAGTGATCTACCCGCCTTGGCCTCCTAAAGTGATGGTATGACTGACGTGAGCCACTGTGCCCAGCTGAAAATTAAATTGCATTTCTATTTTTGAGCAGCAAAAATTTGGAAAATGCAATAAGAAATATACACACATATAAACACATATAATTAAAATGTCATCAATAAAATGCAATACTTAGAAATGAATCTAACAAAATATTTATACAACTTGTATGCCGAAAACTAAACATTTATTATGAAAAAAATTAAAGGAGCCCTAAGGAAATAGATAAATCAAGCACATAGATCAGAAGACATAATATTATTGTCAATTGATCTATAGATTGAATGCAATCTTAATCAAAATTTTAGCTTTTTTATTTTTAAAAATCTACAATCTGATTATAAAATACACATGGAAAAACAGAAAACCTTCTATTGTCATCAATAGAATTTTGAAAATGAAAAAGAAAAGGGAAGATTTGTACTATCTGATATAAAAACTTACTGTAAAGTTTACACAAATAAAACATTGTGGTATTAGCAAAAGGATGAAAATATAGATCATTTGAATAGAAAATCAAGATATACCCCTACGTATTTTGGGAGAAACAAATGTCAAAAAAAAAAAAAAATGAACTAACACAACTAAATATTCTTTTAAAAAGATGGTACTGAATCAATTGCATCTCTCTCTCTATATATATATATAAAAACTTACCTCAAACCAAGACTTCTGCAATATAAAAAATAGCGTGTGGCCAGGCATGGTGGATTACACCTGTAATCTCAGCACTTTGGGAGGCCAAGGTAGGTGGATTACCTGAGGTCAGGAGTTCAAGACCAGCCTGGCCAACATTGTGAAACCTCGTCTCAACTAAAAATACAAAAATTAGCCAGGTGTGTTAGGAGGAGCCTGTAATCCTAGCTACTTGGGAGGCTGAGGCAGGAGAATCACTTGAACTCAGGAGGCAGAAGTTGCAGCAAAATGAGATTGCACCACAGCACTCCACCCTGGGTGACAGAGTGAAACTATCTTCAAAAATGAAAAAGGAAAAAAAAGAAAAAAAAAAATATATATATATATTTAAGACTGTCTCAAAAAATATATATATGCAAGAGCTCATAGCAGTACATACAATAGCTAAACTATGAAACTATTGGAAAAACTAGAGGAAAACCTACATGATGTGTGATTATATAAAAATAACTTAGTACCCCAAAAATGGTGTAGGGAAAGTTTAGTACACCAATGACTGATGGTATTAGTATTATTTTTTTCTAGAGTAAAGCTAGAGGAGCTGCTTATGCCATTAAAATTTTTAATATACACGCTTTCTTTAACAAATATCCCATGAAACACACTGTTCAAAATCCAAATTTTCTACAGAGGCACATTAACTCCTTTCTCAAATTGCTAAGATAAAAATAACTGCACACAGATAAGTTATTTTTAAAAAAGACATACATATTTCGTGGTCCATTAGTGTATATGTGTAGGGAAATAGTGGTGCTGAAAACTGCAATAAATATAAGCACTCAAGTGCCTTGTTTTTAAAATTATCTCTCTGGAAGAAATTTCTGTTCTTTAAAAAAAGACTCTTTATAATTATAAATTCAATTTTGTGCAAGTCACTGTAATTTTAATTCAATATTCAATTCCACCTGAGAACCTACAATTATAAATTAACTCTCATGGCTTATGTATGGCCTGAGATATTCACTAGTAAGATTTATATGGACAAAGGCCAGCAGTATCGTGGTTTGGTATAAAATCTATCATATATTTGTATGCTCATTTTAATTCTTAAGAACACAGGGCTGCTGAAATTTTGGCCATTTCTATTTCCATATATAGTCTATAACGGTCTGTCAAATGGGAAACTTAAAGTTAAAAATGACATTTAAATTACTAGGGAATACATTCCTAATTCATCTTCTGTGTTTGACGCTGAGACTTGGAACTTCTGTTCTTGTGTACATTTAGTGACATATTTGTGACATGTTAAATTTGTTTTTAATGTTCTCCAACATGAATATTCTTCTGTTATTCTGCACAGTGATATGAGGATGTATTCACATGACATATGTTAAGTTAAAATTTTAAGTTAAGATATGCTGTATAAAAAGTGTTTTCAGTTTAGTGATGCTAAATGTTCATCTAACAAATAAAAATGTCACAGTGACTTGGGCAGTGGTGAAAAGCTGCTTAGCTCAGTCGATATATTCCAATTAGATTTCAAATAAGGTGGCTAAAACCTTACTATTTTTAACTAGATTGCACAAAGGGATATTGTAGAGAAATGAGGTGAACTGACACACACAAAAAATGCTATTGATGGCATAAAAGTACAAATGGAGACCCACAAACAATATATACAGGTATTTTTAAATTATAAATCAAGATACAAATTGATAATGAAAATACATCCTGTTGTCCTACCATGTCAAATATATCTTAAAGGAGAAACGTTTTTTTAAAAGGATATATATACAACTATAGCTTTTCTATAAGTGAAAGTATGCAAAATATCAAAGATGACTGAATTTAATTCTTACTGCAAATATCTGTATATTCCGTTGATTAGAGGGCAACATTTAGTTAGAAAACTTAAAAAAAATTATAATTATTTTAAAAATATCTATTCTATAACGATTTTGTCTTACTCAAGAAGAAAATGCATTTGTTAAAAATCAAAATTTTTACATAATTTTTATTTTATTGGCAGTAATAATTGTTGGGAGACAACTTGTTACAGGTCTCTCATGTTTCTGTATGTTTTTGTAAGCAGAATCACTGATTGGTTTGAGAACTTTTTCCAAGAATGTTTGTATATCGAACAGCCTGGGAAAACTGTTGCTCACTGTCATTATTAATAATTTGTGTTTGTTAAGTTTGGAATTCTTTTCCTCTAAGGCAGTGCACTGTTCTGAGTTGCCTTGTGGGATGTGGGGGTTGGGGAATTACCACAAAAATGCTGACATTTTAGCTACCACCATTGCTATGAGTTATAAAATGTCTTGGCCTGTGACCTAGGAGTCTTCTAGCAAATTAGCTGGTAAATAGCATATAATCTCTCAGCCTTCAGAGGCATGAGGCAATGATCTAAAGATCAAATAGTAACATGTAAAATATATTCTAAATTCTTAAATAATATAAAATGTAAATGTATTAGGCTTCATTTTAAAATAATTATTACGATGTATAATCTCTCTCTCTCTCTCTCTCTCCATACACACACACACACACACACACACACACACACACACACACACATATATATATATATAGTTGCCCAGGCTGGAGTGCAGTGGCATGATCTCGGCTCACTGCAACCTCCGCCTCCCGGGTTCAAGCGATTCTCCTGTCTCAGCCTCCGGAGTAGCTGGGATTACAGGCACCCACCACCACGCCTGGCTAATTTTGTATTTTTGGTAGAGAAGGGGTTTCATCATGTTGGTCAGGCTAGTCTTAAGCTCCTGACCTCAGGTGATTCGCCCACCTCGGCCTCCCAAAGTGCTGGGGTTACAGGCATGAGCCACCGCACCCGGCGGGTTAATCAGTATTTGTTACATAATATATAATTATTGGTAATCATCTAAAGTGTGAAATAATATGGTAAACATATTATGTAATAACTGCATTATCAAACATGTAAAGTAAATATAAAAATCAAAAATTAAAATCTTCAATTATTTCCATATTTCTTGGCAAATATCAGCTTCCCTAAATATGTTAAGGTATCTAATAAACTTCATATAAAAAATCTAAGTAATAAAAATTAGTTATAATATTCTAAATCATTCTAAGTAATAATTTTTGAAAAATAGAAATCTTTATAAAAGTTTGTATAAAGACAATTTTTTTGCATTTTTATGTTTCCATGTCCATCTAGTTGCCAATATGAAAACTATGTCAGACTTTATGCAAGTTATGTTTAGGACACATACATATAAACTTAATCATAGTATTTGATTAATCAACAAAGTATTTCTCTTTGCTTGAGGAAAGGAGGACAAAAATAAGCAGTATAGAGCCCCTCTGAAATATTCTTCTTCACCAAAATTCATTGTTCAAGAAAGTTTAATGTTAAGATTGAAAGAAAAATGTGGATCTATTTTTCCTTTCTCCTAATTCAGCTCTTGTGACAGCATCTAGGCTTTCCTTTGGGCTAAACTGTAGAACCTGACAATGGGCTTCCTAGGTTCAACTTTTCATGTCCTTCAAGAAGTAAAAACATTTTTAAAAAGGATGTCAGTGTACTTACGTTCTAATGAAAACAAGCATGTAAATATGAATTATCATGTCTTCCTACTTAATTTATATTAGGGAAAGGGCTTATAGAGAAGAGAGAAATGACCAATCTGTATTATGATTTCAGCTATATGCAGAACAATTTCACAACAGCTGCGGACACTATTCTTCTATATCTTTCTCTGAATCAGCTTATTTAGAGAAATGTTTGGTTTAATTATTATTAAATGCATAGATTCCTAGTCCCTTGCCTTAATTTGAGAGAATTCTACAAGGTCATGTCAGCTCCAAGATTTTGTGGAACTGAGTAAGACCTTCGTTATGATGGCACTGCAATCAGTGCTTCTGATTATGTTTTTTTTTCATTTTATTTTCTCATCATAGTTGATTCCAAGAGCACTCTCCAATTATACCTTGCAGGCAAATATCAGTCTCAGAGTCTGTGCCATAGAAAACCCTGCCTAAGAGAGTTGATGCATGAAACCATCCAAGGAAACAGACTGTAAAATAGAGTTTTGGTGCTGAGTCATCTACTGGAGAGCTAAGCTAATTATCCCATCATTGGTGGCAGGTGTCCCACTGTCCTTGACATACCATGTGCTACAATTTGTTAAGCTTTTTTTGTTTTGTTTTGTTTTTGCTTTGCTTCCCCCCCACCTCTCCCTCCAGTGGTGAAGTTAGATGAGATACCAATGAAAGAGAATGTATTACTGGGTGATGGGAGATAGGTGATGGTTGAACCTAGAGAGGTTAAAGTGTAGTGGTAATGACAAAGACAATAAACATGAATGCCTTGGAGAAAAGCAATAAAATGATGATGGCGATTAGTTGATCAAATGAGAGCCAACTGTGAAAGTCAGAGGGTCTCTTTTGCAGTATATAAAAAGACTCATTTGCCGCAGCAGAAAGTGCTGATGATAAAGTCTAACACTTAATTTTAAGAGTAGTAGAGTACTAAAGAAGTTTGGATTCTCTTCCTTAGCTAGCCTATACAGACATAAGGCTTTAATTGGAGAAAAGTGGGATCCTGAGACTTGGG
The DNA here is from genome assembly GCF_002776525.5 of Piliocolobus tephrosceles. Taxonomy (NCBI): domain Eukaryota; kingdom Metazoa; phylum Chordata; class Mammalia; order Primates; family Cercopithecidae; genus Piliocolobus; species Piliocolobus tephrosceles. Next base: position 26,274,340 of record NC_045455.1, read on the forward strand.
ATGACAATGTTTGGATAACTCCACTTGAAAAACCATGCGTTAGGAAAGAGGCAATACACAAACAAGTAGGCAGAATGACTTCACCAACTAATGTTGGCCAGCCCCCTGCTGGTATGATGGGCAGTTATAATGTATCCATAATACAGGTGTGGAGGATGTGGGGTGTGAGTTGGCCCAACATCACATACTCTACTCATATAGACTGACCCAGTTACTGCTGCTGTTGGAAGTACAACCTGCCAGAATGAGATCCATGCTATATCCTAGTACAGCATCACCACGTGAAAAGATCTAATAGCAACAACTTGGTCACAATTGATTATGTTGTCCTTCTTGCATTCTGCAAGGAGAGTGATATATCTTGACTTAAAATGACACATATTGGAATACGGCTTTGCTTTCTCTTCTGACATTTCCATATTGTCTCATATTGCCCCCTGCAGAAGCTGCCATCATGAAAGAGTAATTAAGTAGACTTTTGAAGCTACATATTTAGTGCCAGTTTGGAGACAGTTCCCAATGATGTAGTGCCATTCTTCAGAATGCACTATAAGCTGTACGTCAAATATGGTTATATAGCACTACATCTTCAATAGATGAAAAGCGTCAATCTGGGAACCAAAAAGTAGAAAGAGTAGCCTACTATCTGTCTCCCACTTGACTTCAGGTGATTTGTGATTTCCTTTCTCTTAAGTTTGGACTTTAAAAGTTTGACGTCTTGGTTTCCAGAGAGAAATGTTCTGTGTAAGAGGATACATTAAAAATAAAATTAGCCTGTAGTCCCAGCTACTCGGGAGGCTGAGGCAGGAGAATGGCGTGAACCCGGGAGGCGGAGCTTGCAGTGAGCTGAGATCCGGCCACTGCACTCCAGCCTGGGCAACAGAGCAAGACTCCATCTCAAAAATAAATAAATAAATAAAATTAAATTAAATTAAACCTCAAGCTCTGGGTGCCATTGAATAACTTTGTGCTCCTTAGGTGAAAAGATCAGTTTGCAAGGAAAGGAGTCATGATCCTGGTAGTGCAATCGACCATGCTAATTTGAAGGGTGCAGGGTGTTGAAAATGGGGGCAAATTTGTTTTATTTAGCATCATGTTTCCCAGGTTAATCCATGTTGTTACATGTCAAGATTTCCTTCTTTGTAAAAGCTGGCTAGTGTTCCATTATATGTATATACCATATTTTCTTATCCATGTAGCCATTGATGAACATTTAATTGTTTCCATGTCTTGCTATTGTGATCGATGCTTTAATGAACATAGATGTGCAAATATCTCTCTGAGATTATGATTTGATTTGATTTGATTTATTTATTTTTTTGATTCGGAGTCTTGCTCTGTCGCCAGGCTAGAGTGCTGTGGAGCAATCTTCGCTCTCTGCAACCTCCAACTCCCTGGTTCAAGGGATTCTGCTGCCTCTTGAGTAGCTGGGATTACAGGCATGTGCCACCATGTCTGGCTAATTTTTGTATTTTTAGTTGAGATGGGGTTTCACTATATTGGCCAGGATGGTCTCGATCTCCTGACCTCGTGAGCTGTCCTCCTCGGCCTCCGAAAGTGCTGGGATTACAGGTGTGAGCCACCACACTGGGCCGAGATTATGATTTTGTTTTGGTTAAATACTCATAAGCGTGATTTTGGGATCATATGACATTTCTATTTTTTTAATTTTTGAGGAACTACCATACTGTTTTCCATAGTAACTTCGTTATACTGAGGGAAATAAGCCAGTCACAGAAGGATGAATCCTGCATGATTTCACTAACAGGAGATATCCAAAATAGCCAAACATACAGAAGCAGAGAATAGAATGGTGGTTGCCAGGTACTGAGGAGAGGTGGAAGGAGGGAGTTGCTATGCAACAGGTATAAAGTTTCAGTTGTTCAAGATAATTAAGTTTAAGATATTTGCTATACCTTGTGCCTATATATAACAATACCAAATTGTACACATACAAATTTGTAAAAAGGCAGATCTTATGAAAAATATTATTACTGCAACAAAAAGTATAGGCAAAGAGTAAAATAGAAAACAGCAGTGAGGGTAGAGAGGAATATCTTCGGCATTTAGATGACTTACAGAGGTGCTCTTGGTATTACTTGGTTCAGTTTTGATAATAAATGGATGTGGGTAGCATTCATAGATGGAGAAAGTCATGATGATCAGATATTCAGATCCACCAAGGCTGATGGTCTGAATCTCCCCACCAGACGAACCCCTTAGATGGTGGCAGAAGTCTGGAATGCTTTATGGAAGAAAGAGAAAATGAGCATCATTGGCAGCCTCTAGTTTGTTTCCGCTACCTTTCCTCACATGTTTCCCAGGAAAGGAGAGCAACAATTCCGCAGCTCTTCCTAGAAGTACTCACATAAAGAATACAGAATAAAGCAGTACAAAGCATGAACTACTATATAGTGCAAGTCATGGCCTATTATTCAGGTCCCTTCCTGAAGACTTAGGCACTACTTCCTCCAGCTGCTGGGAGTTTTGGCAGCTGAGGGCTCAGCTGAGATAATGTTGAGGAATTACCTTTGACTAAAGATAGTCTCCTTATTCAAGTTTACCTTATCTCTTTGAAACAGTCCAATTCAGAGGCTGGATACTTTTCCTCCAGGCAGGGCCATTTTGAAGGGCCATCTCGATTCCAGAGCTCTCTGTGGGACTGACTGATAAAGCTTCTGTTGTGGGACTGACTGACGAAGCTTCCGTGGTCACTGAACTACAGTTCAAATCCACTGTCTGAGCAATCCTACATCTTTCACTCTCCAATGAACTGCCTGCATACAAACATCCCTCTCAGAGTCTGTTTCTAGAGACATTGATTTAAGATAACAAATTGTCTATAGGGTTAAGTTTGTTCTAACGGGATTAAAAAAATAAAAAGGCCACTGCTTTAGTCATGGCCCTCAGGCAAGTGGACTTTGGAGTCTCTGGAAAAGTGAAAAGCTGGGCATATTTAATGCCTGATAGGGCTTGCTTCCAGTGCGATCTACCAGGACACTTTAAAAAAGATTGTCCAAGTAGAAATAAGCCGCCCCCTCATCCATGCCCCTTATGTTAAGGGAAACACTGGAAGGCCCACTGCCCCAGGGTACGAAGGTCCTCTGAGTCAGAAACAACTAACCAGATGATCCAGTCGCAGGACTGAGGGTGCCCGGGGCAAGCGCCAGCCCATGCCATCACCCTCACAGAGCCTCAGGTATGCTTGACCATTGAGGGCCAGGAGGTTAACTGTCTCCTGGGCACTGGTGTGGCCTTATCAGTCTTACTCTCCTGTCCCAGACAACTGTCCTCCAGACGTGTCACTATCCGAGGGGTCCTAGGACAGCCAGTCACTAGATACTTCTCCCAGCCACTAAGTTGTAACTGGGGAACTTTACTCTTTTCACATACTTTTCTAATTATGCCTGAAAGCCCCACTCCCTTGTTAGGGAGAGACATTCTAGCAAAAGTAGGGGCCATTATACACCTGAACATGGGAGATGGAACACCCGTTTGTTGTCCCCGGCTTGAGGAAGGAATTAATCCTGAAGTCTGCGTGACAGAAGGACAATATGGATGAGAAAAGAATGCCCATCCTGTTCAAGATAAACTAAATGATTCCGCCTCCTTTCCCTATCAAAGGCAGTACCCCCTTAGACCTGAGGCCCAACAAGGACTCAAAAAGATTGTTAAGGACCAAAAACCGAAGTCTGAGTAAAACCATGCAGTAGCCCCTGCAATACTCCTATTTTAGAAGTACAGAAACCCAACGGACAGTGGAGGTTAGTGCAAGAGCTCAGGATTATCAATGAGGCCGTCGTCCCTCTATACTCAGCTATACCTAGCCCTTATACTCTGCTTTCCCAAATACCAGAGGAAGAAGAGTGGCTTATAGTCCTGGACCTTAAGGTGTGCCTTTTTCTGCAGCCCTGTACATCCTGACTCTCAATTCTTGCTTGCCTTTGAAGATCCTTCGAACCCAACGTCTCAACTCACCTGCACTGTTTTACCCCAAGGGTTCAGGGATAGCCCATATCTATTTAGTCAGGCATTAGCCCAAGACTTGAGCCAGTTCTCATACCTGGACACTCTTGTCCTTTGGTATGTGGATAATTTACTTTTAGCCACCCGTTCAGAAACCTTGTGCCATCAAGTCACCCAAGTGCTCTTAAATTTTCTCGCTACCTGTGGCTACAAGGTTTCCAAACCAAAGGCTCAGCTCTGCTCACAGCAGGTTAAATACTGAGGGCTAAGATTATCCAAAGGCACCAGGGCCCTCAATAAGGAATGTATCCAGCCTATACTGGCTTATCCTCATCCCAAAACCCTAAAACAGCTAAGTGGGCTCCTTGGCATTACAAGTTTCTGCTGAATATGAATTCCCCGGTATGGTGAAATAGCCAGACCATTATATACACTAAATAAGGAAACTCAGAAAGCCAATACCCTTTTAGTAAGATGGACACCTGAAGCAGACACGGCTTTCCAGGCCCTAAAGAAGGCCCTAACTCAAGCCCCCGTGTTAAACTTGCCGACAGGGCAAGACTTTTCTTTATATGTCACAGAAAAAACAGGACTAGCTCTAGGAGTCCTTCCACAGGTCCAAGGGATGAATTTGCAACCCGTGGCATACCTGAGTAAGGAAATTGATGTAGTGGCAAAGGGTTGGTCTCATTGTTTACGGGCAGTAGTGGCAGTAGCAGGCTTAGTATCTGAAGCAGTTAAAATAATATAAGGAATTGGGCGTGGTGGCTCACGCCTGTAATCCCAGCACTTTGGGAGGCTGAGGCGGGCGGATCACAAGGTCAGGAGATCGAGACCATCCTGGCTAACATAGTGAAACCGCATCTCTACTAAAAATACAAAAAAAAATTAGCCAGGTGTGGTGGCAGGCACCTGTAGTCCCAGCTACTTGGGAGGCTGAGGCAGGAGGATTGTGTGAACCCGGGAGGCAGAGGTTGCAGTGAGCCGAGATAGCGCCACTGCACTCCAGCATGGGTGACAGAGCGAGACTCCATCTCAATAATAATAATAATAATAATAATAATAATAATAATAATAATAATAATAATATAAGGAAGAGATCTTACTGTGTGGACATCTCATGATGTGAACAGCATACTCACTGCTAAAGGAGACTTGTGGCTGTCAAACAACAATTTACTTAAATATTGGGCTCTATTACTTGAAGGGCCAGTGCTGCGACTGCTCATTTGTGCAACTCTTAACCCAGCCACATTTATTCCAGACAATGAAGAAAAGATAGAACATAACTGTCAACAAGTAATTGTTCAAATCTGCGCTGCTCGAGGGGACCTTTTAGAGGTTCCCTTGACTAATCCCAACCTCAACTTGTACACTGATGGAAGTTCCTTTGTAGAATAAGGACTTTGAAAAGCAGGGTATGCAGTGGTCAGTGATAATGGAATACCGGAAAGTAACCCCCTCACTCCAGAACTAGTGCTCAGCTGGTGGAACTAATAACCCTCACTCGGGCACTAGAATTAGGAGAAGGAAAAAGGGTAAATATATATACTGATTCTAAGTATGCTTACGTAGTCCCCCATGCCCACGCAGCAATATGGAGAGAAAGGAAATTCCTAACTTCTGAGGGAACACCTATCAAACATCAGGAAGCCATTAGGAGATTATTATTGGCTATACAGAAACCTAAAGAGGTGGCAGTCTCACACTGCTGGGGTCATCAGAAAGGAAAGGAAAGGGAAATAGAAGGGAACCGCCAAGCGGATATTGAAGCCAAAAGAGCCGCAAGGCAGGACCTTCCATTAGAAATGCTTATAGAAGGACCTCTAGTTTGGGTAAACCCCTCCAGGAAACCAAGCCCCTGTAGTCAGAAGAAGAAATAGAATGGGGAACCTCAAGAGGACATAGTATCCTCCCCTCAGGATGGCTAGCCACCGAAGAAGGAAAAATACTTTTGCCTGCAGCTAACCAATGGAAATTACTTAAAACCCTTCACTAAATCTTTCACTAAGGCATTGTTAACACCCATCAGATGGCCAAATTATTATTTACTGGACCAGGCCTTTTCACAACTATCAAGCAGATAGTCAGGGCCTGTAAACTGTGCCAAAGAAATAATCCCCTACACTACAGGCCATATATTTCAATCCCTGTATCTTTAATCTCCTTGTTAAGTTTGTCTCTTCCAGAATCAAACCTGTAAAACTACAAATGGTTCTTCAAATGGAGCCCCAGATGCAGTCCATGACTAAGATCTACCATGGACCCCTGGACCAGCCTGCTAGCCCATGCTCTGATGTTAATGACATTGAAGGTGCCCCACCTGAGGAAATCTCAACTGCACAACGCCTACTATGCCCCAATTCAGCAGGAAGCAGTTAGAGCGGTTATCAGCCAACCTCCCCAACAGCACTTGGGTTTTCCTGTTGAGAGGGGGTACTGAGAGACAGGACTAGTTGGATTTCCTAGGCCGACTAAGAATCGTAAGCCTAGCTGGGAAGGTGACTGCATCCACCTTTAAACACGGGGCTTGCAACTTAGCTCACATCCGACCAATCAGGGAGTAAAGAGAGCTCACTAAAATGCTAATTAGGCAAAAACAGGAGGTTAAAAAAATAGCCAATCATGTATCGCCTGAGAACACAGTGGGAAGAACAATGATTGGGATATAAATCCAGGCATTTGAGCCAGTAACGGCTACCCTCTTTGGGTCACCTCCCTTTGGATGGGAGCTCTGTCTTCACTCTATTAAATATTGCAACTGCAGAAAAAAAAAATAAGTTTGTTCTATTATTTAGTTTTCATTCTGAAATCTCCTTGTTTATACTCATTGCAGTTAGTTGCTACTATAGTATTTTCTTCATCAAAGTATTTTTATAAGGAAAAAGTATCAGCCATTTTATCCTCTGTTTCAAGACTGATGCTAAATTATTTGTCATTTATTCTGTATTTCTACTTACATAATTAATGAATAACTTGTCTTTTGGGATTTAGTAGATTTTTTTCTCAATTTTTGTTCAACTGTACAGTGTAAACTTAAATTGAAATCTCAAATAAAAAACAAAGTGGGTTGTTTGACAGTGGACATTGCTCTGTTTATTATGACTTTTTCCTAGCCAGAAACAGACTGAGTAAAAGACCCTTGACCTTAAGTGGATGAATAATCACTCTTCTAAGGTGTTTATACTATGGTGTACTATCGATACAAATAAGACAAGGGATCCTTGAAGGGTATCTACCAGTTTGAGAACCTAGTTGCAAGCAAAAGTAAATAAATCTGAGTATATAATCACAAAAAGTATTTGTTAAAAAGGCATTGAGTGCCTCACCAAATTGTCACTTGTGTGTTTGTGTAAGTGTGTATGTGTATGTAATTTTCTTATTCTCAATCAATTCCTCTAGAATTTTTCTTTTAAGGTCCATAAACATTTTAGCCTTTGTGGGCTGTACAATCAACCACACTTGCTCAAAACTGCCTTTGTAGCACTGAAGAAATTATAGATAACGTGTAAAAGAAAAAGAAAGAACATGACTCTGTTCAAAGAAAACTTTGATTACAAAGATAGGTAATAGGCCATATTTGTCACAAGACCTACTTTACTGATCCCTGCTTAGATAGTGAATTAATTCAACTTTCCAGAGTCAGATTGGAAAGCAAGTCACAATATACAGGGTTAAATAAAACTCATCTGAGGATAATTTATTGTTTGTAGGGCCTAACTCCCCAGAATCCTTAGATAGGAATTTGGGCAAGATAAAAAAAAAAAATTGGTTTAGTCCTCATGTCCTTTGTCCACAGATTGTTTGCCTATATATATTTACGTTCTGTTCCCTGGAATATTTCCTCATCAAGGGACTTAGTTTTTTTGTTTTTGTTTTTTTCTTTTCCTGCATATTTTTTTGAGAGGTCTGTGGGTTTAAATAACCTCACAGAGCCTTAGAATATTCCATTGTTTCCTTGCAATTACCCTTTCCAGTTTTATCTTCAGATTACAGAAGTGCAATTGAGGCTTTTTTTCCTATGTGACAAACCTCCTTTCAGTGTATGAACTAGTTGGTGATTTTTAAGCTGTGTGTTTCTTAGGACTAACAGAAGCCTCTCTTGTCTTCCCTCCTGTAGTTACTATTCCTTTAACTTTTATATGGACTTCTTTCCTGCCATTGGTGGCTAGACCCCACCTGCATTCGTTTTTGAGGTGTGTGACATTACCACACCTAATTAAGGTCACTTTTTTTTTTTTTTTCTTTTTCAACCTTTGTTTCTCCTTTACCTCTGAGGAGATTAGGACAGATTCAAAAGGTATCACAATTATGCCTTCTGCCATTTCCTCATTTGTTTTAATAATTACCATATTCTATTGTGTGGTTGATCAAGATGGTCTTAATGTTCTTCTCAGCTTGACTCAACTGTAAATAAGCTTCCTTCTGACTGGGAAGGCTCCTTTTTCTTAGGCCACTGACCTCCCTTTTCTTAGATCATTTAAGTACTTTAGAAAATTTGCAATTACAAATTTTTGATGTGTACCTTTGAGGTATGATTCTCCTGTTATCCTCTTAGCAGTTTTACAACTCAAGACTGTCTTTCTTAAGGACCTGGGAGCCATCATTTTAAAATGTTATCATTAGGAAAGATAGAGCCCCTATCTTCCATTCTCTGTGGGAGGATGGAAGTCTAACTTTAACAAATAGCAGTTAGCAAACAGAGTTGGCCTAGTCACACTGACCAATTATAATGTCCCCAGTACTTTTCCACTAGGTCAGACCAGCATCAAATGCTTGCCCACATTTTGTTTCAGTAGAGTTGAGTTGAATCTCTCTCCCTGACTGCAATAGCTTTGACATCTATTGCAATAGTCCTGAATAAAGTTTTCCTTTCCTGTTTAACTCTGTCCTGTGCGATTTTTCTTTGCCTGTTTGGGTGTATACATGTTTTTTTTTTTTTTTTTTTTTTTTTGAGACAGAGTTTCACTCTTGTTGCCCAGGCTGGAGTGCAATGGTGTTATCTTGGCTCACCGCAACCTCTGCCTCCTGAGTTCAAGTGATTCTCCTGCCTTAGCTGTCCGAGTAGCTGGGATTACAGGTATGTGCCACCACACCTGGCTAATTTTGTATTTTTAGTAGCGACAGGGTTTCTTCATTTTGGCCAGGCTGGTCTCAAACTTCCAACCTCAGGGGATCTGCCTGTCTCAGCCTCCCAAATGCTGAGATTACAGGCATGAGCCACTGCACCCTGCCATTTGGTTATAATTTACTCAACCATTACCTTATTATTAGAAACACAGTGGCCAAATTTTACGTGTATTTGTTTGGTTTTCAGTTTGATTTGTTTTGTTTTTCTACATAATATTAGAAACTATATTTGAAAATGTAATCTGACAGGAAATTTATTTTCTATGAGATGAAATTAGGAATGCTGATTCGAGAAGTATGTGCTTTCAAAATTGCAATTGATGTTAACAAATTACTTTTTCTACAATTTTCAAAAAATCCCCTTGAGATGCTTGAATGTGATTACCTCCGATACATTAGATTAATCTTTTCAATATTTTCTCCTTAGTTGAATAAAAATATTATCTAGTATTATCCAAACTTACATTTGAATATTCATAATGATGAGTTAAGTTAAATGCAAGAGTTAAAGAAAGAGGAAAGAAACACAAAATGTAGCTCAACAGTTGAAGACAGATTTACTTTAGATAAAACCTGACAGGGGCTTCTGGCTGATTTCTGTCAGGAGTGCTTTCTCTTACAGACTAAGAGTATATATTGGTTTTAGGGTGAAGGGGCTTATCACAAGCGTGGAATGTTTATGTGTGTGGGAGAATTTTACGACAGGGTTGGAAGGTCTCTGGGCAGAGGAGAGGTTATCTTGGGGCTGACATCTTTCTGGCAAGAGTGGGGTAATCTCGGGTCTGGCATCCTCCTGGCTGGAAGGGGATTATCTCAGGGCTAGCATGTCTCTGGTCTGGGAGGAGTTTGGAATGTCTGTGATTGGAGATGTTATTTGTGGTTTATTGTCATGCTGACCTTAGCTATTAGGCTGATGCCCTTTGGATTTAGGTGGTTTTTTATTAAGGTGAACTTTTTAGAATGAGGGGCTTGTTCAAGATGGTGATTCTCCTGCTCTGTCATTAAACTGCATCTTTTTTCCCTCTCAATTTCTTATTGGATTTCTATTATCAAATTTTAAAAATTATTCTGCATGTTAATAAACAAAAGTCTATCATTTACACTGCAAAAATATTCACCATGTCTCTTGATATATACATGTATTTTGTTCCTTTGTCTTATTTTTTAATTTCATTAAGTCAAGCCGTTATTTTTTTTTTGTCATAGCTTCTTGATTAACACTTAAATTTTTGCTATCATTTAGCCTAGGAAAGGGAGAGCATCCCTTCATGATGAATAGGAATTTTTTCTCCCATATTCCACATTTCTGAAAATATAATTAACAAAAGCAAGGGAAAACCCACAACTAAAGGAAAACCTATATTTATGGGAAAATATAAGTTTAGAATGCATTTTCAACACTTTTGTTATATTTTTAAATCAGTGGAAAATCCAGAATTATTTAATTCAGAACTCTTTAGTATTTTACTTAATGTAGCTCCTTTTGTGGGTGTTGTTCAAAGTAAAATGTGTGGCATATCAATTTCTCAGTACCTGCTGTTACTTGTGATTAAGAGACAGACACTGTTCAGAGGAAATTGGCTTGTAATTACTAGAAAGAGCAGGCAATCAACACAAGTATTGTCTTTTTATATTTTAAAGAGAGAGAGAGAGAAAGAATGAAATTAAGCCAGAACCTTTATTTGAACATCACAACTCATTTAACATAAAACTGTTTTCACGAAATATCTACCACCCATGGTGATGTCTCCCAGCAATGTTAGCTGTCTCTGTGTTTATAAGAAACTAGCCTGAACTTTCATGACCTTACACCATTCTGAAAAATTGCCAGAAACAATATAAAGGATACTTTAGGCCTTCTTTTCTGTCTCTGAATTGAAATTTTTAAATAATTAGCATGTTACTTGATTTAATCAACTTCAGCAACAATGTTTCAATCTGAGGATTCTTTTCCTAAATTTTCCATACATGGGTTGAATACACCTAATCCAAAATGCTTGGGAACAGAAGTGTTTTGGATTTTGGGAGTTTTTAGATTTTGAAATATTTGCAGACACATAGTGAGATCTCTTGGAGATGGCACCAAATCTAAACATGAAATTATGTTTCATATATGCCTTACACACATAGCCTAAAGGTAATTTTATGTGATATTTTAAATAATTTTATCATGAAACAAAGTTTAACTGCATTTGACTGTAACCCCTCCCATGACATCAAATGCACAATTGTCCATCTGTGGCATCATGTCAGTGCTTAAAAAGTTTTGGATTTTGGAGCATTTCAATTTTGGATTTTCAGATGATGGATATTCAACCTGTACTTAAATCTTTGAGAGGGTAGTATGATTCACTCTGAGAATCTAAACAGAAATGTTTCCTGAAAAAGAAAAAGCATTCGGAGAATTATTTATATGTATTTATATACATAGACTAACAGAAAGATACTTGGAGGTAAAAGAATCAGGGAAATTTCTATTTTTTAAATTATTTTTAATGTTTATACTAGAGAGTCCCAAGGGATAATTGTAAGGTGTTAATCCTTTTATTATGGAGAAGATGGACAGAATTTGTGTAATCTAGCAATGACCAGAAGAAGAGACTGTTAATTTATATACATATAAATGGACAGACTAGTAGGCTCAATGTAAATATTCAATAATTGTTAATGATTATTTTTTTTTACACTCTAGAACTATGCAAACAAAGAGACAGAGTTCGCTTGCTCACAGACAAAATAATAATAATGCGAATAATGAGGGGAAGCACAGACTAGTCAATAGCTGCAGTGCAACATGGTAAATGCTATAATGAAAGATTATAAGGACCGCTGTAATTACATAGATTAGTAATTAAAGAGTTTGCCTAGGAGAATCAGGACAGGCATCACTTTGAAATTCCACCTTAGTGTAATAACATTAAAAGAATTAGCATGATCTCACTAAGTCAGCTTGATTCTTAAATCCTTACACATTTAGGAATAAAAACAAAAAATCTGATATTATGTATTTAGACATCAAAAATACGTGTAATAACTTTAAATTTGCTTTATTTGGTTTTTTAATTAATTGAAAGATTGAGTACCAATGTGATATGGTTAGGCTTTGTGTCTCCACCCAAATCTCATCTTGAATTGTAATACCCATAATCCCTATAATCATCTCCATGTGTCAAGGGGGAGACAAGGTGAAGGTAATTGAATCATGGGGGCGGTTTCCCAAATGCTGTTCTCGAGGTAGTGAGTGAGTTCTCAGAAGATCTGATGGCTTAAGGGGGATCTCTTCCCCCTTTGCCTAGCAATTCTCCCTTCTGCCATCTTGTGACAAAGGTTCCTTGCTTCCTCTTTGCCTTTTACTATGATTGCAAGTTTCCTGAGGCCTCCCTAGTCATGCAGAACTGTGAGTCAAACCTCTTTCCTTTCTAACTTACCTAGTCTTCGGCAGTTCTTTATAGCAGTATGAGAACAGATTAATACACAATGTATGCCATATATATATATATATATAAAATAATTTGGCCTCAGTTTATATCTGCTACATACTTTCCAGAATGCTGTACTCTTACAATTCCATTACTCATACTCACATACATACACACACACACACACACACACATCTAATATTCATGTGGATTTTGCTGAGTAACATGCATGTTTTTAATTCTTAACATGACTGCTAGAAGTTGCTGACAAAACAAAGCAGACTGAGAGACCTTCAACTGTTTGTCTTAAGTTAAGGTTTATGTTTATCTTTCTGAGTTTCTTTTGCCAGCAGGCATTTTATGGATCCTGTTCTAAGGAGGATCACATATTCATTTTTCTCTTACAGATGAGAGAGAGAAATTTCGTATTTTCACACATATAGCAGCACTGAAGTTTTATCAAAAAACATCATTTAAAACATCAGACAAATATAAAATATATTTGTAAACACATTTGTAAACACACGAAAATATTAAACATTTGATACTCTAAACAGATTGAGAATTTCTACACATTCAAATTTTCTTAACAGAGGTTACCTCTCTGATAAAATACATGAACAACCACATACAGTGTATTTCTTAAAAATTTTGACTACAATTTGAATGGATGGTTTCATAAATGTTCTTATGTCTGTAAGTAAGGTAGTTGTTCTTCTATTTTTATGACTTGAGGTGCTGTGTAATTATTTGGTGGTGCTGTCAGAGTCCATTCTTCTATACAAACTTTCAATAGTCCTGCATTAAATTTTCCCTGCATACCTTGGTCACAGAATATTGCTTGTTTTTCATAAGTTAATGTTCCACTTGTTCTGTTTTGTTTTGTTTTAATATTACTTCTATTTTTTTACAACAATTTCCTAAAACACTTTATATACAGGCATTCTCTTCTTACATGCTTACGGTCATTGTATCTAATGGAAAATCAGGAGCTTATGTGAGTTTAAAATATTCCTTCATGAATAAAATCCCTAAAGTCCAATGTGGACTCTCATCAAGGGTATTTCAGGGTTTAGTAATATTTTTCCTTTATTATTTATTTTTAGATAGTGTCAGAATATACAATATCCACATTAATGAGTTCCAGAAAGGTAATGACATATTTTAGAATATAGACTATGTCTAAACACAGGTCAAACTGTGTTTCAGATGGTTGAAAATAACTGAACAAATTTGGTAAAAAGAATTTCTTGCTTATCTACTGTATCATTTGCCTTGACTTGAATCTTAGAAAATTTATTGAGCATATATTTTATAGTGTGCAAAGATAGTGTGCAAAGGCAGCTATGCATATCATCACATGCAATCCGCAATATTCTAAACCTTTAAAACAAATTTTTTAAAAAGGCTAAGTATCCTGCCAATGTCAGGCAACTAGGATGTGGAAAATTGAAATTTGAATGTTTGCTGACTATAGACTTAATCATGTTTCATCAAGGGGCACCCACATAATCATTTTCTTTGCTAGTAATCATGTATGTCATAAGTGAAAACAATTGCCTTAACAAAGAATATTTTATTTAACAAAACAAATTAATTTATTTCTTAGAACTTTGATGAATGCTAACTGACTTCGTTTTTGTCACTTTAACTGTATCTGGATAAAAATATCCAAACTCATATATTCAAACTTTTAATTATGAGCTGATACCTACATAAAATGTAGTCAGTAGAGGTCAATTAAATTCCTGTTACTAAAAATAAAAACTTTTAATTAAAATGTAACATGAGATAAGTGAAACTAAAACAATATGTTCCAGAAAAAGGGACTGACATATATATACAGAGAGAAACTACAATGGAGAAAATATTAAGCTGTTTTTCAGAAAAGTTAGCTGAAAAGTTGGAAGAGGCAGATTTGTAATAAATATTTGACTTAGGTGAAATAAGGATTAAAAACTCACTGAAGAGAAATAATCTGTTTATCCTACAGTATTAACCATTTAAAGATATTTCAGTTAATTTTGAACAAAAATTTATATTGGCTCAGATGAGACAATTTTTGAGTTTTTATACAAGTCTTTAAAAAGAATCCAATGCAGTCAATAACATAAATACTTATTTAAGGTACAACTAAACAGAAAAATAAAAGTTATAATTCCAAGCTCACTGGATTTGTACTTTAAGATATTTCACGCAAAGAAACCACCCAAAATAAACACACAGGATACATTATTCATATCATGCTTAGACTTGTTTATTGTTTAAGAAATATCTATTTTGGTTTTACCTTCTCCCTGATTTTTATGAACAAAAGTTGAATTTTAGCATTATAGAATGCATTTACAGATCTGAAAATCTAATTTATTAAACTTTTTTCTTATTTGTTGACTATATATAATTCAAAACTAATTAAGACAAAAGTTAGGAGTACTTTATAAATAAAAAGTAATCATCTCCGCAATGAGCATTCTATACAAATAAACTCAATATCAAAATATATTTTGAAAAATTGTAAGAGAGAGGAATCAGAAACATTTAAGAAGTTAGTTGAATTTAGAGATGATTTTTACAAGCCAAGCATGTATATTGCTTTATGACAACCAAAAAAAAAATTTCAAATAAAAAAATGCAGCCTGACATTTTTATATAGATAAGAGTTTTGTATTCTACCATTTCAGCCATTCATGTGTAAATGAATTGCTTAAAGTGCTTAAAATAATTGAAAACAGATGAATATTTTGAGCATAATAAGTGTTCTCTATTCAAATTTTTCTTCCCTAGAAAACCCTTACTTTGGGCAGGGGATGGGTAAGACTACAAAAGTATTCTTTAGTCTAGCTTGAATACCATGCATTTGAAATGAGCAGATCTGAATTAATGAGGTCGTGAGGTCTAAATGAAATATACAAGCCTCTCTGTGAATTTAAAACTGGATGAAAAACAGTTGCTAGGCCAATTTTTCCTCTTGACATAATAACTCTGGCAAAGGTACTTAAAACTGGGCATAGATGGTTTTTTAAAAACAGACTTCATTTTTAAGAGCAGTTTTAGGTTCACAGACAAATGAGGCAGAGGGTATAGTTTCCATACATCTCCTATTCCCACATACACACAGTCTGCCCCACTGTCAACATCCTGCACCAAAGTGGCATATTTGTTGGAATAAATTAACCTATATTGACAAATCATTATCACCCAAAGTCCATAGTTTACAATAGGGTTAACTTATGGTGTTGTACATTCCATAGGCTTAGACAAATGTATATTGACGTGTATTCACCATTATAGACAGCATCATATAGGGTAGTTTCAATGATCTGAAAATCCTCTCTGCTCCACTGATTTAACCATCTCTGCCCCATAAGCACTGGCAACCACTGAGTGTTTTTACTGTCTCTGTAGTTTCGCCTTTTATTAATTGTTGTATTCTTTGGATGATATACTGCAGTGTATAGCCATTTCAGATTGGCTGTTTTCAATTACTAACACGCATTTAAGGTGTCACCTAAGAAGAGGTGGAAAACCAGACTGCAATGCAGTAAGGCAGGCATTTATTGGGGTCTTTGAAATTGCAATTCTGGAGGCACATATTTGTCCAAAGATCAAATTGTGTTCTGAAGAGACGGAGGGGAATAGGAAATTTTAAAAGCACACTGAGCGTAATTACACAACTTGTTTTGAAAGAATTGTCATTGGTGGGAGAACCTGGCTTAGTACACAAGTCCATAGTTCCTTGATTGTTGCTGTTCAGGAGTTCCAGTGTTGGTAAAATTCAATTGTTTTTCAGGATGCTATGGTCATTGCAGTTTGGCCCAGTTCAAAGTTTCAAGGCAAATTGCTGCTTTTTGTTTGTTTGTTTGTTTGTTTGTTTGTTTTGTTTTTCTTTTTTGCAAGGTTACAAGCTATGCAGGTAATCCTTCTTAGAATGGCTTCTGAAATCTACTTTAGAAATTGGAACCTGAGTAACGCCATTTTGTATAGCACATTTTACAAAGGTTCCTCCATGTCTTTTCATGGCTTCATAGATCATGTCTTTTTAGCCCTGCATATTAAATTGTCTGGATGTACTGCAGCTTATTTATCCATTCTCTCTTTGAAGGACATCTTAGTTGCTTACAAGTTTTGACAATTTGGAAAAAGCTGCTATAAACACCATTGTGCAGTGTTTGTGTGGACATACAATTTCAAGTCATACGAGTAAATATCAAGTAGCATGATTGCTGGATTGCATGGTAAAAGTATGTTTAGTTTTGCAAGAAATTACCAGAAAGTCTTCCAAAATGGCTGTACCACTTTTTGTTCCCACCAGCGATGAATGAGAGTTCCTATTATTTCACCTACTTGCCATCATTTGGTGTTGTCAGAGTTTGAAATTTGGGTCATTATAACAGGTGTGTGGTGATATCTTATGATTGTTTTAATTTGCATTTCCCTAATGATGTATATGTGAAACATATTTTGTATGTTTATTTGCCAACTTGTATTTTCTTTGGTGAGATACCTGTTTAGATCTTTTGTCCATTTTTTTATATCAGGTTGTTCCTTTCTTCTCACTGAGTTTTAAGAGTTTTTGTATACTTTGGATAACAGACCTTTATCAGATATATCTTTTGCAAATAGTTTCTCTCAGTTTGTCAAGCCTTCATTTTTAAAATAAACAAAATTCCATAAACAAATGTCTAACTCTATAGAAAGCTCATTCTTGCCCTGGGTATTGTCTCTATTTCACAGCATCTAACTGCATAAACTCCTTAAGTGTTCCCAAACTCTATGTGCATTCTGAGAATACACAATCTCCATTGGATGAACTACTTTTTGTTTACTAAGTGTGTTATTGACTAAATATTTATTTCACTTTGTCCTGTGGAAACTGTAGGGGCCCTAAAAGGCTTTGATATGAGCAGTGGGTTAGTAGAGATCTTTCTCCAAAGGGGTATTGGAATTGACACTGGGTTAAAGACCCTAAGAGACTAGCTCTTGAATGACCTGGATGGATTATGTTAAATTGAGTGATCACTGTCAAGATACTGCCAAATGTCTACTGCTAAAATTTTCTGAAATTCTTTACTGTGGGAATGCCAAATGTGTGCCACAAGGTTCTCACTTATTTGATCCCCAGACCTAAGGCAGGTATTTTAATTGAATAAAGTCATTTTGTCTGAACCAGCATGATGAATTTCTTCAGTTGAGTGCTCTAGGAAGCTGCCACCAATAGTGAGGACAGCATGACAAAAATAAAAATTGTCATTCTCACTTGGCTACTAAAATTATCTCTGCTTTCCTTCCTTAATTAATGTCCTCCACTTTTTCCTTATAAACATATGAAAACAAAAAGGAGTAGATCCGTATTTTACATATTTGAATTTATTTTTTCCCCACTTCTAATAACAGGAAAATTTACCACCCTTATAACATTCATTCATTTCTGAATAAAATACCCAGATTTTACCACCTAAATGGCACTGCTGTAGACAGTGGGATGTGATCATCAATAAGCACACAAAATTTACTACTTTCATGATGCTTACATTCCAACTGGGGAGAGTGAAGATGAATAAATAGAATATTTAGTATATGAAAGAATAACGAATGCTGAAAGTGAAATTGAAATATGAAATGTGGACAGGGAATATGTATGAGGGAGGGTAGGGTGTCACACACATGGGTTGCAATCTTAGGTAGCGTGACCAAAAATTGCAACATTGAGAAAATGACTCTGGAGTAAATATCTGGAGGAGTTTTTATTTGAAGCAGGAGAAAAACAAGTGCTTAAAGCCCTGCTGTATATAGCCTGAGATATTCAAAGAACTGTGAGGAGTCCAGTTAATTGGAGAAGAGCAAGCAAGAACATAATTTGAGATGCTAGCAGATAGCATTTTGCATTTCCTTCATGCCTTTCTATAATCATTTTATTGAATTATTTTAGTAGCTTTTTAACGTGGTACATATGAGTATACCACTTTACACAGGTGAAGACAGAATCAAAATGTGCTATGCTTTATCTAATGTCTAACAACTAGTAAATTGCAACATTCCTTCAGAGATGGAAATTTTTGGAATACAAATTCATCACAAATTCTGTTACAGCACAAATGCCACTTCATGACTAAAGAAATAACTAACATCTAAAATGAAAACTATCCTGCCATGTAGTGTCCCTGGCACCTAACTAAAACAGCATGCAGGCCAAATCTTCCAAGTAAAATCACTGTTTTAGCAGCTTCAGTCAAGCTGGGCTTATTTGTGGTTTTGTTCCTCCATGCCAATGTTCCACTTGATATATATGTCAATGAACTAGAGGAAGTTTTTCACTTATGTGCAGTGTATTCTCAAAGATACATTAAAAAAAATGGAATGAATGCTTATCAAATTACAGATTTTTTTTTTCCCTAAGAGGAGTTTGAATCACAATTGATCTCAATTACAAAATAAACAGCATTTATACTGTATTATCTTTAGTTTTTGTCTTTTCTTAATACCTAATACAAAGTAGATTAGTTGAAGTTCTATGAATGTTTCATTTGAACATAAAATTTAGCAGCTTTTCACACCATTAATTATTTACAAATTGGTTTCAATTGAATCAAATTTGTAACATTTTTATTTTTCTCCAAAAGAATAAATAATTTTAATTTTTTTCTCGTTTTAACAAAGTAGCTAGAAACCATCCTCTAGGATTGCCTATACGGAATAATCAACCACAGATAAATACATAATTTCCTATGACTAGGAAAGTTGGAAATTGCTGTAGTGAAGTTGCCTATTTGAGAAACAGCTATACAAATTCATCCATATCTGAAATCTAGAGGAATTGGCCCTTGTGTCTTTTGATTTGGGGTTCATGTTACAAATCCCATGTTGCTTTTTTCTGTTCACAAAATGTTAATACACATGGGTAAATTTCCTGGTCATCTGACACAAGTCTTTTCCTGTAAATCATTTTTTAGAAATTGAGTAGGATGACTGCCTCTACCTTTGAGCTGCCACATGGAGCACCCAAAATAAATTTTCCATATACTTTAAAACATATGTTTAAATAAGATCATTTTTTTTCATTTTAGTTATTTTCTATTTTAACTTTTATTTTAGATTTGGGGGTACGCATCCAGGTTTGTTGTATATCAGTAAAAAATATTTTAGATTTGGGGGTACACGTCCACATTTGTTGTATATCGGTAAACAACAAAACTTAAGGAGGTTTGTTGTACAGATTATTTCATTACCCAGGTACTAAACTTAGAACTCAATAGTTATTTTTCATGTTCCTCTCCCTCCTCCCACTTCCACCCTCAAGGAGGCCCCAGTATCTGTTGTTGCCTTCTTTGTGTTCATCAGTTGTCATGATTTAGCTTCCATTTATAAGTGAGAACATGAACTATTTGTTTTCTGTTTCTGTATTAGTTTGCTAAAGATAATGGCCTCCAACTCCATCCATGTTCCCAGAAAAGACACAATCTCATTTTTTATGGCTGTGTAGTATTCCATGGTGCATATGTATCACATTTTCCTCATCCAATCTATCACTGATGGGCATTTAGATTGATTCCATGTGTTTGCTATTGTGAACAGTGCAGCAGTGAACATACATATACATGTGTCTTTATGGTAAAATGATTTCTATTCCTCTGGGTATAAACCCAGTAATAAGATGACTGGATTGAATGGTAGTTCTGTTTTTAGCACTTTGAGGAATCACCACACTGTCTTCCACAATGCGTGAACTAATTTACGTGCCCACTAATAGTGTATACGTGTTCTCTTTTCTCCACAACATTGCCACTTGACAGCATCTGTTATTTTTTGACTTTTTACTATTAGCCATTCTGACAGGTGTGAGATGGTATCTCATTGTGGTTTTGATTTGCATTTCTCTAGTAACAAGTAATATCCAGCTTCTTTTTATATGATTTCTGGCCGCATGTATGTCTTCTTTAGAGAAGTGTCCGTTCGTTTCTTCTGCCCACTTTTTAATGGGCTTTCTTTTGTTGTTTGTAAATGTAAGTTCCTCATAGATGCCATATTAGAGCTTTGTCAGATGCATAGCTGCAAATGTTTTCTCCCATACCGTACGTTGTCTGTTTACTCTGTTGATAGTTTCATTTGCTGTGCAGAAGCTCTTAAGTTTAATTAGATTCCATTTGTTAATTT
Organism: Piliocolobus tephrosceles; assembly: GCF_002776525.5. Lineage (NCBI taxonomy): Eukaryota > Metazoa > Chordata > Mammalia > Primates > Cercopithecidae > Piliocolobus > Piliocolobus tephrosceles. The sequence continues at coordinate 26,295,006 of NC_045455.1, forward strand.
TTTGCTTTCTTTTGCAATTGTTCTTGGTGTCTTTGTCATAACTCTTTGCCTGTTTCTACGTCCTGAATGGTACTATGTAGGTTGTCTTCCAGCATTTTTATAGTTTTGGGTTTTACATGTAAGTATTTAATCCATCTTGTGTTGATTTTTGTCCATGGTGTGAGAAATGGCTCCAGTTTCAATCTTCTGCATGTGGCTAGCCAGTTAACCCAACACTATTTATTGCATAGGGAATCTTTTCCCCATTTCTTGTATTTGTCAGCTTTGTGGAAGATCAGATGGTCGTAGGTGTGTGGACTTATTTCTGGGCCTCTATTCTGTTCCATTTGTCTATGTGTCTGTTTTTGTACCACTACTATGCTGTTTTAGTTAGTGTAGCCCCGTGATATAGTTGGAAGTTGGGTAACATGATGCCTCCAACTTTGTTCTTTTTTCTTAAGACTGTCTTGGCTATTTGGGCTCTTTTTTGGTTCTATATGAATTTTAAAATAGTTTTTTTGGTACTATGAAGAATATCATTGGTAGTTTGATAGGAATACTGTTGAGTCTATAAACTGCTTTAGGTAGTACGTCCATTTTAATGATATGTATAGGATATCTTTCTATCCAGGAGCAAATAATTTTTTAAAAATTTGTTTGTGTCATCTCTGATTTCCTTAAGCAGTATTTTGTAGTTCTCATTGTAGAGATCTTTCACCTTCCTGGTTAACTGTATTCCTAAATATTTTATTATTTTTTTGTGGCAATTGTGAATGAGATTGAATTCCTGATTTGGCTCTCGGCTTGGTTGTTGTTGCTGTATAGGAATGGTAGTGATTTTTGTATATTGATTTTTGTATTCTGAGACTTTGTTGAAGTTCTTTATCAGCTTAAGAAGCTTTTGGGCTGAGACTATGGTGTTTTCTAGATATAGAATCATGTCATCTGCAGACAGGGCTAGTTTGACTTCCTCTCTTACTATCTGGATGTCCTTTCTTTCTTTCTTTTGCCTAATTGTTCTGGCCAAGAATTCCAACACTATGTTACATAGGAGTGGTGAGAGATGGCATCCTTGTCTTGTGCTGGTTTTCAAGAAGAATGCTTCCAGCTTTTCCCCATTCAGTATGATGCTGGCTCTGGGTCTGTCATAGATGGTTCTAAGATCAATTAAAACATATTACCCAAATATGCTGAAAATCTACCTAGGCTTTTTCCATTGATGGGCAAAAGAAAAAAAGAAAAAAGGTCTATTTACTTTATGAACTGTAGCAAAATGTAATAGAAGATTGAAATTACTCCATACATTGTGTTTAAATAGCAAGCCCTTAGGAAGTTCACAAAATATACTATCTGAAAACAATTCCACAGCCTAAATATTTTATTTACATATTGAATAATCAGAGAAAGTTTTAGGATATCAGTGCATAGTCTGTCAAATCTAATGTCATTGAATATGTAAAATGCAAAAACTACATCTTATTTTTATTCTTTTTACAAATTTTTGATCCATAATCATTGGTTAAAATATTTTAAGAACTAGGCATTTTGTCAAGTGATATTTAGAATATAGGTGAAAATAACAAGTATAAAAAAAGTAAGTATCTCATAATTCTACAGAATATTCACATATCTCTTATCTCTAGATTTTGGTGCTTTTATCTACCTGGGGAAGTTTTGCTTTTTCCTTGCCTGGCTTTTTTTGGCAGGGAGGCAGGTGGGACAGAATCTTGCTCATTGCAACCTCTGCCTCCTGGGTTTGAGCAATTCTTGTGGCTCAACCTCCCAAGTAGCTGGGATTAAAAACCTGTGCCGCTATAACCAGCTAATTTTTCTTCTCAAGTGATCTGTGTGCCTTGACCTCCCAAAATGTTGGAATTACAGGCGTGAGCCACTGTGCTCAGTCACATATTTCTGTAACATTTTAAAAGACCTTTCTGGATTAAGTTAGTTCTCATTCCTATGGATCACGTTAGGAAGCTGTGTGCTAGTGCTCAGGAGAGTTATCAGATTGAATTGCCTATTCCTTTTTTTGACTAGACCAGTAAATTTTTGCACTTGGTTTATTGTTCACCAATGTGGTCCAGAAGTCAAAAAGAATCTTTAATATACAATAGGTATTTTTTAAATTACATTCATCAAATAACACAAATTAAAAGCTATGATATTTTGGTAGATATTGTAGAGCAATGGAAATAGTTACAAAAAAGCCTTTTACAGATTTGACAGTATAAAATGACACTAATAACACAACATGTTGTATGATATTTTGCAGCATACAAAAATGCTGATATAAAATGAGGATGCTCTAAGCAAAAATGGGAAGAATTTCTTTGTGGATTTTTGTTTGTTTTTATTTTGTTTTGTTCTTTTTGAAACAGAATCTTGCTCTGTCGCCCAGGCTGGAGCATAGTGACACCATCTCAGCTCACTGCAACCTCTGCCTCCTGGGTTCAAGCAATTCTCCTGCCTCAGCCTCCCAAGTAGCTGGGATTACAGGCATGCGCCACAACATCCGGCTAATTTTGTATTTTTAGTAGAGATGGTATTTCACCATGTTTGCCAGGCTAGTCTCAAATTCTTTAACTTGGGTGAACTGCCCACCTCAGCCTCCCAAAGTGCTGGGATTGCATGCATGCAATGCCGGGCCCAGCCTGGTTTTAAAATATAATTGGGCATTGATATATTTAACATGGAGTTATTCCTTTCTTAATAAAAATAACTTAAAATTACTTGAGCACATATTACAAATATCCCTCACACATCTTCCTAATAATAAAAATAAATAATATAAACAAGTAATATAAACATTTATTTCATGCAATTATAATTAAATTACATTTATCTTTGGTTTAATATTGATTCCTTTAAATGTATTATGTAATAATTAAATTTAAGATTCTCATTATAACACTGCAACAATTAGAAGACTCTTATGTGTAATCTACGTTCCTAGGCCTATAAGTTATCAAAAAAGTAAATGAGAATTTATCATTGTTAAGTATGACAATAAGTGGTCAATATGGCAAAATGGCAATTATATGAATGAGCCAATTGAGAATTAGGTAAACTTAAAGGAAACTAGCCGGGCGCGGTGGCTCACGCCTGTAATCCCAGCACTTTGGGAGGCCGAGATGGGCGGATCACTAGGTCAGGAGATCGAGACCATCCTGGCTAACAGGGTGAAACCCCGTCTCTACTTAAAAAAAAAAAAAAAAAAAAAAGTACAAAAAAAACTAGCGGGGCAAGGTGGCGGGCGCCTGTAGTTCCAGCTACTCAGGAGGCTGAGGCAGGAGAACGACGGGAACCCGGGAGGTGGAGCTTGCAGTGAGCCGAGATCCGGCCACTGCACTCCAGCCTGGGCGACAGAGCCAGACTCTGTCTCAGGAAAAAAAAAAAAAAGAAAAACAAAGGAAACTAAGGAGTATCCTTTAACCAATAATCTACTTGAAGACAGAAGCTGTACCAAGCTCATTCTTATTGTAGTTTCGATCTTGTTGCCTACCACATTAGAAATAATACATATTTGTTAAAATGATTTATGCAAATTTAATTAATTGATTTTCCTAATGATTCAGATGGTATGTAGTATGAACACATTCATGATTCCCCATCTGCTTTTTTCCAGCTGTTTTTGGTATTTGACGTGAGCCTCCTTCCAAAGAATAAAGAAATGATGGAAACAAAATTTAAACATTATGGCTAACATTCAAAAGATATGCCATTACCTAAAGTTGTGTAAGCTAACCAGAAGGAGATCCTGCGCCTGTCAGACTTTATTGTAACACTGCAAATATTAATACCAGTGGTCAAGAGGGGATGGGCAGGAATGGAAACCTACAAAGGTAAAGAGCATAGCACATATTTAGGAATGAAAGGCTATACTTACGTTAAAAAAGGTTTCACTGGACTAATTCTATGTTAAACCATTTAGATCCCAAAGTAAAACAGTGTACAGAGTAAGGATGTAATAGGGATGCCAACACAGGTCATATGGTAATAGCAACAGAAATACAATTACATTTATTTGGGTTTTATTACATATTAATATTGATATGCTGCTTTTACGTGTCTGTCTTTTTACTTTCATATAGCTGGTTCTGAAACAATCTGATTTTTAAAACTAACAATAACATGTGCTGAGCCTGCATGATGAAGGACAGACCTTGAAATGTAGCACATTCTCTAAAGTAAAGAAGACCATCTGTGAGTCCACTTAAGACCTAGCCAAGCTATGTTCTACTAGATTGGAAACAAACGACATTTCTTATGTGAAATATCTATACAAGGTATCATCAATTTGTGTTCTTCCTGGCTTTATGTTTTCAGTCCATTGTCCAGGAAGATAATGTATATAGCATTCATAATTGTATCTCCCATAATCTACAGACTTTTAGCTCACTACGTGGGTTCCTTTCATTAGGGTTACATACACTTGTTCTGAGAACCATGATCCAGACACTAAAAACATCCTTGTTTAATAATGCCCAGAATGACTATTTATAAATAATGTTTTTTAGACAAGAAGAGTAAACTATAAGTATTTGAGGTGAAGGATATGTTCATCAGCATATGTTAATTTTACATTGTATACATACATCATAGCATCACTTTGTACCCCATAAATATAAACAATTATAATTTTCCAATATAGAATAAAATAAAAATTAAACAAAAGAAAAATGACAATTCATAATATAATGACAACTAGGAATCTTTTATGGATAACAATACAAAAATTTGAGAGCATCTGAATAAAATTATCATTTAAACTCCCAAATTTCTTCACTTTAGTTATTTAAGAACACCTAGGCAATGGCATCTTTTGGATTCTTGTCTGCCCTCCTTTTGCCCATTCTTATTCAACTGATATTCTTCAATAAACCTTGTGCTGCATTTATCCCAAAGCATTCTCATTTGTGTCACTTCCTTAGATAAGATGCTTGCTAAAAACCAACGAAAATTCCCAATCTATGCACAATGTCAAGACAAAGCTTTACCTTCTCCACGAAGTCTTCACTGATGAAGCTCCTCAGGGAGTTTGCTTTCCTCCAATACAATTTTCTACTTACCTATAACTTGTGGCTATCTTCTCTTTCTATTTTCTTGGCACTAATTTTTGTTTTACTGCCTGCTGTTCCTGTTTTGCTTTTATTAACGATTTTGCATCTGAAAAAAATGATAGAGGAGGCATTATTATTTTTATTGGACAAAGGATATTTCAAATTAGGTACCAATTGGGAACACATTTCTCTGTTAACATAAAAATACACACCATTTAACTTCCTCCGTAAAACTCTATTCAATTTATGTGAATTTTATTTGAAAAATGTGAGTTATAGTGCTCTATATTAGAAAATAGTAAGAACTCACTCAATTTATGTGAATTTTATTTGAAAAATGTGGGTTATAGTGCTCTATGTTAGAAAATAGTAAGAACTCAAATACATTTATTAGGAATTATGTTTTTAATGAAATGGACTTTTGTGCAATAATGCAATGATACACAGATTATTACTAATAGTATTCTGCTTTTTTCTGAATTATAAGTTACTTGATTATTTCTAACATAATTGAAGTAGTTGGCTTGCAAAAGTAATAGGAAAAAGGAAGAAGATTACTAGTTTTTGAGTATCTATGATGTAGAAGACATGAACTAGGTTAATATATCTATGTGTTTGATTAATTTTTCCTTAAACTTCTCAAGGTAGGGATTTTTACTACATTTTTAAATGCCAATTTTTGTTTAGACAATGTCCTGTTACACGTCTTCATTTTACAAGCAAAAGCATATGTTAAAAATTAGGTAGAAGAGTGGGTAAATTTGCTTAGTTCTCTGTTGTCCCATGGGCATGTGAGCTGAAAACATATTTTTTAGTCTACACATTACCTAGCTTCTTTGACTTGACAGAGTTGAAATAAATATATAACATGAATGTTCATTTTTTTGACACTAGGTATAGCTCACTAAATCTTAATATATGAGGTCTGCTGTTAATGTCAGCAGAATATATACCTTATCTTCTTAAGTCAACATTGCTGGACTATTTCGTGAGTTTTGAATACCTATCTTCACATTTGAAATAGCATTAGTCAACAAAAGCATCCACTTATCAAGATACCTTAAGTTTGCAATAGATGTCCATTATTTACCTTTCTAAGCACTCAGCTTCTTTCAAAGGACCTGACAAGCCATATAAACCAGCTATTCCTCATGCAGGAGAGTGTGTGAGCATGGCTTTTGTTCTTTCAATTGCAAGAAATAAATGGAAAAAAAGATTTCTTGAGAGATTAGTGAGGTGCAAGTTTCATTTGATAATCAGACACCATTTTAGCTGAATGGAAAAGAAATGTACAGCACTTTGTATCATTTATGCAATCTTTTTGCCTAAATGACCAGTGAAATTAATTGAGGAATTCATAAAGTTAATTAAGAAGTTCATAAAGATGGAATGGCAAAGGCTTTGGACTTTAGTTGTTTTCAATTCTGGAGTAATGAATAATTCTAATGTATTAAACTATTTTTTTAACTGGTGATAATTATTCGTATTTACTTGTGTTCTAAAAGTTGATTTCTTTTCATGTTTGTTGGTAGGTTTATAAGGGCATGCATTTGTCAGTGATCACATTTTACAGAGTGCCGAGGACCAGGCCATATAATTTGGTTTATTGAATGCCAGCAGGACACCATGCAATTTGAGAAGCCCCGTGTGCTACTGTTGATGAATATTATGATGATGGTTGATTTATTTTTTTATTAACTGTATGATAGTAATGATCTCTTATTGCTTTAATTTTTCAATGCAACAAAATAAATGTAACAGACCACCATATGGAATAGATTATATTGTGTACAATATGAGCAAAAACATTTACAAAGTATCTTTAAAAATAACAAAATAATACATAGATCTAACAACATACTGACAAACAAATATACTCTCAAGACATGAACTTTATTGTTTTTGCTATTTTTATCACAGAGTGTCTGTCTCTTGGCTTCCTGAGAATCTGTCCTGATTAAATAGTGAAAGAAAGAAACCGAATAGTTTGTAACTGGCTTTTTCAAATAAAGTTACTTAGAAGTAAAGTAGCCACAGAGCAATGGATGAACACTGTCATTTAAAAGAATAGCACAGATAATCCTATGAAAATTGCAGAGATAAGGGTAGATATTTATTGTTGATGAAATAATAAATCAGGGCTGAATTTCAGTTTTTGAGTCTCATAAAAGTAATGTAATTCTAAACAAAATATTTCTCTTTTAGCATTTTAAGGGTTATTATGCAAATATGCATATAAAGAACTTATTCCAAAAATATGTATAATTAAATTATTAGTAATTTGCTTTATTGAGTAGGTGTACAAAATGATTTTCATCAATTAGAAAAACATACAAGGAAGTGATTTTTCAAAACAACTAAAATTCTACTCAAGCTTTTAAGTAGAAAATTAAATTTTCTAAAATTTAATTGTTAAAGCTTTAAAATTCTACTCAAACTTAAGTAATTCTACTCAAGGTATTAAGCTTCCGTTTAATACCTTGAATACCTAGAAATATTTTCTCCTCAGCTTTTTGACTCTGTATGACAGATAGCTTTGCCAATTTAACTTTTTGGAAACACATTTTCGATATTGTGACACTACTCTCTGAGGGCTAAACTATGTGGAGATAAGTTATTTTAGAATATTTAAAAGATACCTCAAAATCACAATATTGCCTTTTTAAAATAGTTTATTGAAGGCATCTTAAAAATGATAGGGCACAAAATTTGCATTGTATTTTAGCCTGAGTATTAGCTTTAGAAAGTTCTTGGGCTAGCAGGCTGATCACCTCACATATCCTGGAAAGATTTAACTAACTCCTCTCCACCACACCCCTAAGAACAATTCCTTACCATGCTAAATGCACAGATGCAACTTGGAAATGCAAAAGAAGAAGAGATAGAGCATAAAAGCTTCTTTGCTGGGCACCTCCAATATAAGGATCTCAAGTGCCAAGGGCCTAGTTTTAATAATATGGGAAGAAATAAGAGAGTAACTGTATTTCATCTCTAGACACCTCTTGCTCACTGTTGCCGGGAAATGTTACAGACTTTGTATCATTTGTCTGCATGTGTCATGTCATTCATTTTAAAACTCCCGTTAACAGATCTAATTTTTTTAATTGAGAGGTAAAAAGTGGATATATTTTCACTGTACTGATCTGATATTTTAAAACGTATAAACAGGACTGTCGATAACATAGTAAACATTGACTCTCTTCTTCTTATGTACTCATATACCTAACATTTTCTAGTAGTGTTCCAGTTCAGTTAACTTTTTCTCTTATTATTCTATTTGTCTTTTGTTGATACTTTATACTTTTATATTACTTTATTTAAAATTTATGTATTCATTTATTTAAAATTCATGTTATATAATTTAAGCACAACATTTAACAAAGTAATAAAATTGAGAGAAAGAGGCTACATATAAGAAAACAGTATATATTCTATATGAGAAAGGCAGGGCTTGCTGTTGCTCAAGGCCTGTTTCAGGCCATGAGACATCTTTCTATAAATTCGAAAACTGGTTCTTTTTCTGGATAGATGCAGCTCTGCAACTAGAAACCTTAATGAATAGACAGCGCTTTGGGTGCAGGAAAATGGTACTGCACGCATGACTCAAAGTATAGCACACAACTTAATTCCATCTCCTTTATTCCCCTGGTCAGGAACCTCTGTGTAATGCAACATTCATACATGTATATGATCATATTGCTTGTAGCACTCCTTCTAACCTCTCTAGAGCACAACATTAATTTAATTTAAAAGTAAAAGTTAGAAATAATGTCACAAAATTACTTCAACTGCAAGATATATTAGTTTGTCAGGCCAAAATTTCTACCCACATCTAACTATACGTACTCATTCCTGTAAGTTTCCTTTGCAAATGCAAAATAACTCTATGCTTCTTTCAATGGCAACCCCTCTCAACTGAGACAACAATCTCTTTATATCTCATTTACTAAATGTCCTTTAAAGTATGTAGAAGCACTTAAGCTTTCTGTAAAGGCCTTAGTACAAAATGAAATAGAAAGTAGAATGTATTCAAGAACTTATTTCTCATTATCAGCCCAAATTTAGTCTATGAAAACCAACAAGTATTTGAACTTTCTTAGTGCGACTCTCAGAGAAACAACACAAGAGTGTGACATAATGGGTACTAGAATCACATTTCCAACAATTTTATAAGTTTCCTTTTCTCATGGGTACTTCCTCTTAAACAAACAAAAAGTATTTAATTCACTTCCATCCAAACAAATTAAGAAAATAAGTTTCCTCTGGACTTTGCCTCATTTTGTTCTACAAATCTCTTCCAAAATCAACACCTCTTATGACAGATATATACCCCCTTATTTTACATGGTTAATTACTCTTGGAATTCTATAACCCTCGTGATAGATGTATCACATTCTTCTCAAATTGCCTGCATTTCCCTCAACTTTTGATGTCATCTCAAGGTATTCTTTTCTTGCTCTTCTAGGAATTTGCTGTACCACTGTGTCCGGAATTGGTTCCTTCCAGTGGGTTCTTCGTCTCACTGACTTCAAGAATGAAGCTGCGGACCCTCCTCACAGTGAGTGTTACAGTTCTTAAAGATGGTGTGTCTGGAGTTTGTTCCTTCAGATGTTCAGATGTGTCAAGACTTTCTTCTTTCCAGTGGGTTCATGGTCTCACTGACTTCAGGAGTGAAGGTGCATACCTTCGCAGTGAGTGTTACAGCTCTTAAAGGTCGTGCGGACCCAAAGAGTGAGCAGCAGCAATATTTATTGTGAAGAGTGAAAGAACAAAGCTACACAGCATGGAAAGGGACCCTACTGGGGTGCTGCTGCTGGCTCTGGCGGCAAGCTTTCATTCCCTTATTTGGCCCCACCCACATCCTGCTGATTGGTCCATTTTGCAGAGAGCTGATTGGTCCATTTTACAGAGTGCTGATTGGTGTGTTTACAATCTTTTAGCTATACACAGAGTGCTGATTGGTGCATTTTTACAGAGTGCTGATTGGTTCATTTATAATCCTCTAGCTAGACAGAAAAGTTATCCAAGTCCCCAAGAAGTCCAGCTGGCTTCACCTTTCAACAGTTCTCATTTCTCAATTGAAATATTTCAAAATGTCCTGTCCTGTAGCTACCTGTCAGGTTATAAATATCAGTTCAATAACATTTATAAAGAGCTTACAATGTAGAGGCCTTATGCCAAAGTGTCTTTCATATTTAACAACCCAGGCAACAACAGAAACATCATCAAGAATAAATATTATCGTTTACTCTTAATCCTTTCTAGGTAATGCCCCACTTCTTTTGATCATGCCTGACATATAGAAAAAAAATGCAACTCTCTCAAATTCCAATTCTTTTCTGCTCTCAGTACTATATGTATAACCCACCTAAACTTAAAAGTTTATATCCAAAGATCACATTTCATTCTTTATTTGCTTTGATCACTTAGAATTTTGATAATAAAATCCTCTTTTGAAATGCTCTTCTTTCTTTGTTGCCATGACACTAGTCTCTTTCTGAGTCTTCTTTATATGATGAAACTTTACTACCCATGATCCAACAGGCTAAGTTTCCTTTATTTACATTTAAATTATTTTTGCACTAGGTTCTTTCTTAAACCCTCTTCCCTCTTCATATTCTGTGTTCTCTTCTTGTGTACTCCAAAAAGAATGTCAATAATCACAAGCACAAAGAAAACCGTGTTTTCTCTCTTTGCACATTTCAAAAAGAGTAAGAACGATCAGGCATGATATAGTAATTTTGTGTTTATTGGTTTAATATTTGAAGTGTTTAATAAGGATTATTTAAAATGGTTACTCCCATCGGTATGTCTTTAGGGTTTTCTGTAGGAATACTACTAACCATGAAAGTTTTATACAAGGATACGGTTCTCTACTTTTTAATGAGTTCTTGTATTTCCTAACAGTTGTATTAGCAGTGATTAATTTTAGTTTATTTTCCTTATTAAATATAGATTGTGCATTTCAAAAGAGAAATGCTTAATATCTCAAATATTGGCCACTCACCCTTAGGTACTCATTTATTTTCTGCTTCTGCAGATTACTGAATTGGCTAATTACCTACAAAGCACGGTGTCAAGAATTCATTTCTGTTAAATGCTGATAATGTCTGAGTAGCAATAAGCGTTTATCTACAAGATGTTTTTGTAGAATCAAAATGCCCTGTATGTGTCATTTCATAACAAATAAAAGAAAAAAATTAAAATCCCAAACAAAGCTCTTAGTGATAGTGTAAGTTCCTCTGTCTACAGTGGCCTTGATTATGACAGCACAGATTAACAGTCACCAAAAACAAATATAAATTGTAATTATGAAACAAAGACAGCTGGTTTATGAATATAAGAACATAAGAGTTTGGCATTGACTGACTGGGATGACAGTTTTTGGATTAAAAAATTTATAAAATTTTTATTTTTTCTTTGCTTCAGAGAATAGAGAAAAAGCATTGTTTTCTGAAAAACAATTCTGCAAAAACATTGGCATTAACAAGAAACACACCTTCTTGGAAAAGAGGATAACATGTTGGTCAATGGTTAAATTATATTTACTTTGATATGTCTCTGCAGGTTAAATCAATACCTGTATGAAGCTTGAAGTTCACATTTACTATGGAGGGCACTTGTAAACGTGTATTTGAAGTCTGTAAGAGCCAGAAGGACTCAGTCATATGCTGCCTTCTGTGCCTGATGTTTTCTTTTGAACTAGGGAGAGACGTGAACATACAGTCTGTTATTGTAGCTTGTGCACAAAGACTCAAATAAGAAAGATGTGGGTGTCTGTACAAGAAAAGGTTTAGAAAACTTGGCATATTTTCTATGAAAGTTAAGAACTTGTATTATTGTAATTCTGTAAGTCTAAATGCAATTGAAGGAAACAAACATTTCTGTGTATAATGAGATTAACTGAAACATAATTGAACAAAACAGGAAACAAAGAAAAATCTATCAAACAATTAAGAAATAATGCTATTTTCTTCTAATGAAGTCATAATGTTCTCTCATTTGTAAATTAAGAAAGTAGTAACTCCAATATAAAGCACCTATAGCAGTGCTCTCAGGCACTTCATTACCTGATATAATACCTTATAGTATAAAACTATTGAGATCTAAAAAATGTGACCAGTTAAATCTGCCTCCTTATTTAAGGCAGTATTAAAATCATGACATTGAAAAGAATAATAATATAATATGATATGACATAATGTGATGTGATATGACACATATAATATAAAATAATATAATATATCATATCTTACTCCACATTTTGGGTTACTTGCAGAATGCTAGTATTGAACTTGGGTTGACTTCTTTGGAAAAGAGTGATATGGCTCAGAAAGAAAGGGAGTTAAACTAAATCCAGTGACAATCTCAGGCATTCCAGGATGAGATATTGTATGATTAAAAATACAGAATTTGCCGAGGGTGGATCACGAAGTCAGGAGATCAAGATCATCCTGGCTAACAGGGTGAAACCCCATCGCTACTAAAAATAAAAAAAAAAAATTAGCTGGGTGTGGTGGCACACACCTGTAGTCCCAGCTACTTGGGAGTCTGAGGCAGGAGAATCGCTTGAACCTGGGAGGCAGAGCTTGCAGTGAGCTGAGATCATGCCACTGCACTCCAGCCTGGGCGATAGAGTGTGACTCCGTCTCAGAAAACAGGAAACAAAACAAAACCCAGAATTTATGAAAAGAGTAATTAAACACATATAAAATCATACATATCACTGTGTTGATGCATACTGTTCTGAAATTCTCTGTACTTGATTTTTAAAAAAATGCATATAGTGTAACTTCCATACACGAAGTCTCTTCTTCATCTTCCTGGCATCCATTATGGTACTTTCTGTTGAATCTAAACAGCTCGTGTTCTTGTTAAAAGAAAGTTTCTAGTGGAGAGTACACAGAATATCTACTAACTAAGGCAGGACACGATGTTTGATGTCTAGATGAGACAAAAATATACATAGAGGGAGGTAGGAGTTTATAGGAAAAAAAGTAGAGTATTTGGTATTATATGAATCTAAATATTAATTTGGCTCTACCAGTTACTAATTTTATGCTTTCTTCATCTATAATATTGGGATAATACTACTTGACTTTTAAAATATTAAGTACCATGCCTTTCATATGGTAGGGATTTAACATTTTAAAATACTTACATTAAGATAGTATTTTAGTCAAAGCTGTGTCTTTGAAATAGCTAAGCATCCTGTCACAGGTTACTGTTATAAGTCAGGCATACTGTGAAATGCTTCTGGAGGGAGTTTCAGGTTTGTAAGACTGAGGATTCCATCTTTTAAATTTACTACCCCCAACAAAAGTCATAGAAAGGAACACATCTATATTCTTTTGTTTTTTGGCAATTATTATATTCATGGCAAGCATCTAAATGTTTATTCAATGAGAAAAAGATCCATCTTTCCTCAGAAAACATGTCAAATGGAGATGCTGTTGGCCCTGATCTTGGATCTACATATTCCTGCAAAGATCGCCCCACTGCAATAAAAGGCACTAGTGCATCAGAATCACTGCAAAAATACTGCCTTTCCTGACACAGAATTATTGATCAAAATCAAAATTGTGAACCTCACCAATGTAGTTTTTAATGCTACACATCTGACTGGAAGCAAATTTGACAATCTAGTTGTCCAATTAGGCATGGAGTATTAACTGCTCATAGTGATGAAGAAGGCAGGATATTTCATGTGGAGTTAGAGAAAGGCTTAGGTGAAGTACAAGGGCAGAGTTATGGACCTTTTTAAAGGGCAATTTTATAATGGTTCTGACAAAAATGAAAGAAAGCACAAAAATCTCTCTTTGGAAAACACAGATGTTGTCATCTTGCATACCAGTTCTTTTTGTTGTTGTTGTTGTTAATGACTTCTAGCTTAACTTCCAAATATGTTAAAACCATTGCTAGTTTTTATGTGCTCAGAGACATCAATGAGCCAAGTACCATTGACTTTGTTTATGGCTTAGTGCCAAAAGAAATGTGTTATATTTGATATATCCATTCTCACTACTAAAGTGATAGATTTGTTATCTATCAAATCTACATCTGGGACAGCTACACTGATGCACGAAATTTTGATAAATGAAGCTCCTTCATCACAAAGTACAAACGAAGCATACAGTGACATTAGTGAGAAAACCAGGGCTGTCAGTTTCCTCTATATTGTTTATGAACTTGCTGAGCTCAGCATTTCTTATAGCATCTGGGCCACAACTAATACTGAGCTCCTCTGTGAAGGGATTTACTTCTGTACCATTATCACTCCACCCTTATCCAATTCTATGTACTTTTCCCACTTCCTCTTAATATCTGAATAAACACAGACTTGTTTTGGTAGCAATTTCACCGAATAAAGAGAATATTTAGTTTTCCTTCAGTTCTAAATATAGACTGCATGAAAATAACTTCACATAGTATAGGAATGTAATGAAAACTCATTTTCTGTTTGAATTAGCCAGTTATTTCCCACGGATAGCAATTAAGAACACTGACAAACACTGCACAGAATTTTACAACCAGATATCTGAGAGAAATTGTGATATATTTTCCCTACAGAGATATACTATACCCCAAACCCAAATTAAATGTCAGCATTTAATAGAAATGCATACTAGAATCAACAAAAGTGAGTACAATGATGCTTCTTGAAGGTTCATGATAACACTTTCCCTAATAATGTATGTTAGTGTGTAGGTGTATATATGTGTTGGGGGGTGTGGTGATGCAGAATAATCTTATTAGAGCTGCACTGTCATCCACTCTCACATGGTTTTGGTTTTCCAGTATTAACTTTGTTAAGAGGTACTTTTCATTCTTTCTTTCTTTCCTTTTATTTATTTTTTTTAATTTTGGGGAATTTGTCAACATAGTGCCTTCAATAACCCCAGCCCCTAAATATTATTTATTTCCATACATTCACTGGTAGGGTTAGTAAAGAGAAAAGTCATATTTTTCTGAATATTGGTTATAATTTGTTTGGCTATAATGTGTCCAACACTTTTTACTGTGATATGAAAAAAATTAAATTATTATGTGTCAATGTAGAATCTGTTTTTTCCCAAATTTATTGATAATGCTTTTTTGAACCCCTTCAAATTTAATTAAATTTTAAAGATATACCTCCAGGTAGTACATATTCCCAAATATAGTGGAATATATGCAAACACAAGTCTTTGCAAAGAGTCCTGAGTTTCAGCGATTTTCCATGACACCTTTAAATTTTGAAAAACTTATTTTACAAATGAATGTGTTTATTCACTTTCCTACTCTAAGAGTATCTGCTAAACTGAAGCTGAACTAACTTCCTACTAAGCAATCTAGGGTATTCTGTATATAACAGAATTTAAATAAGTCAATCATTTGCAATAATCTGCACACATATTAATTTTCTCTGATTTTATCTGCCCTGTAACAATACTCAATTAACATGGGCTTGGTACTTTGAGATAATACTATTAAGTAGCAATTCTTTAATGAGATCCTTCAAATAATTGACTTTCCTTGACAAAAATAATTACTGTAGAACACTGCCCAATCATTCTGGGCAGTGAAAATGTTAGAGGAAACTGTCACTCTAGCACAGGTTATTTCACATCTCAATAATGAAGGATAAAAATGGCTCTCAGCTAAAATTTTGTAGGCTTTGCAGAATTATAGGAGCTAAAGCTGTTCAAATTAACCCTTTTGTCTTTTAATCAGCTAGTGTAAGAGAGAAGTTGCCTCATACTGCCTTGCAGCCTCTATCTTCTGGTTTCCCAGGATGCAAATAAACATGTAGTTCAATTTAAAGTAGTTACCAGTCACTGGCTGAAACCACCAAGTCATGAACCAAACCTTTAAGTGGAAGGAGCTAGTCCCTTTAATTCTGGCAACTTTTGATAGATTAGTAGTGTTGAATAATATTCAATGGTAGTGTACTGTTCAGAAATTCTCTCACCTCCAAAACCACTCCATGTAATTCCAAGTTCACTATAATGCCACCATGGATAGATGGGCCTCTTCTTAAAATTTACATAATCCTAGTCCTATCAGAGTACACAATAAAACATTAACACAAATGTATTCATTTTCTTTAAGAGCTCCATAAAGTGATTTGATAATGATTACAGGGTTTCTTATACCTTAGCTATTTGGGTATAACCTAAGTCCTTAGCAACTCCACAAGCTTTATATAAGTTTACTTCTCCAAAACTCGATTAGAGTTTTGAATTTTGAGTTTAGAAATGTGAATTTCTGGATCTGCAGAGAATGTCTTATTTGCATTTGCTTCCCTTTCCTAATACTACTCTTCCTTCTCTCGACATGTTTCTATTTTTAAATTTGTCATTCTATACTAATATTTCTATCTCCTATTAAAATTGAATAAAATAACAACCAATGAAACAAATAAAATGTGCCAAATATCCTTAAAAACTTGGCAATTTCCATGACTCTTCTTGGGGTTTATAAATTACACAACACCAGCACTCTTCTGCGAATTTCCCCCTGGCAGATTCTGCTCCCAGTGAGAAGAAATAGCAACTTTACATCCCAAGGATCTACAGGACTAAATAAATAAATAAGCAAACATCTCTTAAGTTGCAGTTTGCTCTTTTTCTCAAACAACTAAGGGAGTAAAATACATTTAATGCTATTCAGTTACTTTTGGGGGGCCACCTTTTTAAATGATTTATACACAAAAATGGTTTGCATTTCTCTTGCTACATAATCTTGAGCTTATTCCAAACAAACAAACAAAAAAAACCCTTCACTCCTGCCAAGGTCACAGTAAAACAGGGCATGCTAATTGTTTTTCTCCAGTTACAAGTTTTATTTTGGGGTTGCAAACTGTTGGTAAGGAAAAAGACCAAGGGAGATTGGTAGGCGTTGTATCATGCTGGTACAGCTGAGGTCGATATCCATGATTGTAGTAAAGTTTACTGGAATGGAAAACCAAGGGTTTGGCTTTATTTGTAGGTGTCTACTATATTTTGTACTTATTAAAAAGTAAAATTAACCAACAACTAAAGTTCAGATATTCATTTTCAGATGGGTGAGGTTTTCAGTTTCCTTTGACTACATCTCGCTTATTTATTTTATCGTTTTTATTTCTGTCCTGCTGCTAGGAGGACTCTAAACAAATTTTCTTAAACATATTTTCTTTGTCTATAGAAAGAACATTACATTTGGGTTTGCAAAAAAATTCAGTACTATGAAGTCTGAAAACAATAACAAAGTGAATATAGGCAGTTTTCTAAATGGAAGATGTAAACATTACAATCCTTGGATTCTGTTCAAGCTAAGTATGAGGTTATTAACCAACTAACAAAATTCTTAACTGAGATGAGGCTGACAGGCAGTCATACGATGTATAGAAACATAATTATTAGCAGTTTTTAATTAAATCATTTTGTTTCCTTCAAAAGAGTTATTTTATTTTATTATACATGTGCTACTCTAAGTTATTTCAATCCCTTGTAAAAGTAAGTTGGACGGGCGTGGTGGCTCATGCCTGTAATCCCAGCAGTTTGGGAGGCCGAGGTGGGCAGATCACGAGGTCAGGAGATTGAGACCATCCTGTCTAACACAGTGAAACCCCATCTCTACTAAAAATACAAAAAAATAGCCAGGCGTGGTGGCAAGCACCTGTAGTCCCAGCTACTCGGGAGGCTGAGGCAGGAGAATGACATGAACCCGGGAGGTAGAGCTTGCAGTGAACCTAGACCGCGCCACTGACTCTAGCCTGGGTGACAGAGGAAGACTCCATCTCAAACAAAAAAACAAAAAAAAAGGTAAGTCAACGCTCATTTTTTTTTTCTGAGATTAAACTCTCAGCATAATTCATGAGTAAACAAAAAAGAAATATAACCATAGGCTTAGTGTTACTAAGGAACAAAACAGGGGGAGGGACAGATAGCTGACTAGACGCAGCCATAAAACACCCCTCCCATACACACACACACAAACACAAAAATGTTGAGTAATCCGTCACACTTAGAAGATATTTTTTAAGAGAAAACACTGAAAGTCAACAGAGAAGTGTCACAGACACTGAGGTTGAAGATGGAGGAAGCTGAGATGCCTGCATGCAGTTCCTGAATGCCAGGACCAGATCCTGGTCCTGAACAGGTTCTAAGGAAGGGCTGAGTGAAAGAGCTCCTGGGTACCACACTACTGCTGTGGACCTCTGGGATCCTAGCTACAAGAGATCCCATTACCCCACAGACATTTGTATTGACAAGGGGAACTGCCTGGAGAGTGGGCAGTGGCAGCTCAAACCTGTGCAAAGTCCAGAAGGTTTTACACATAGGGCTGCTACAGCCAACTGCAGTCATAGGTGCCCATCTTTCAAGGCTCTCCATCTTACTCTGAATGACTCTAGTCCCTGCAGAGCTGGGATGGGAGAGACAAGGGCTGCCTTTCCTGCAAGACTTCTCTGATTTGCATGCCCCCTTGTCTGCCAGTCCCTCCCAAAGTCCGTGACTGGATGCTCCCGCAAGAGTGGTTGCACAGCACAACCTTCACTGCCCCACCTGATGGTTTTGCCAGTGGCCTGGTAGCAATCTGCCCCCCCAGCACAGCTAGTGCTCAACCCCAAGGGATGAGAGGACACAGCTACAGGCCTGTTCTCAACCCCTCAACCTTCAAGCACACTGCCCAGGGGTATTGAACTGCAATCTGTGGCCTAAGCTTGAGGCAGTGAGGTGCCACACTGTCAGAACTCTGAGAAGAGTTAGGCCTGGGTTCGTGCACTGGGGCACTAGAACTAGGCATCTCTCTCTTTGCAACACAAGTCCAGAAAGGCTGTAGCCTGTTGGCCAGCCATGGCTTCTGTCCAAGACAGCTCTGCAGCCCAGAATACCTGGAACAGCCCAGTTCTCTGGGCACAGAAGTCTTGGGATAAAATTAGCTTGTTAGGCCTGCTCCTGGGAAAGACACTAAAAGGAAATCCAGGCAGGAGAGCACAAGCTTGGTGGTGCCCATAGCCATCTGCTGGGCAAAACATCCCAGACCATTAGTGCCACACCAGTTTCACACCTCCAGCACACTGCAGTGCCTGGAGATCCTCATCCCTTGACCCACTGTATCACTAGACCACCCACAGAAATAGCACACAACATACTTTGACTCTACCAAGCTCAGAGGACCAATAGATCCCTGGGGAGTTGCCGGCCTACTGGTGACCTACCTTCAACTCAAGTTGCCCCTAAGGAATGGGGAAGGGCAGACAACCAGGGCCCCACTTAGGGCTAAGTCAAGGTAGGAATGGTTCCAGTGATTTGCAGGGGTTCCTCCAAGGCCTAGGAGCAAACATGGTGAGAGTGTCATCTCTTGCCCCCATCTCCCTCTCCCCAGAGCACTGCCACAGATGAACTGGAATATGGAAGAGGCATGTGGCTGTGTGAGAGCCTCTCTGCTGACACTTACACTTAAATATCACCTGATGGATTGCACTAAAAAAAAAAAAAAAAAAAATGCCTTCAGCATACATCGCCTGTGAAACCAAATGCAAGAAACCAGCCACAGTGAAGGAACCCATACAGAGGTTTGGCCCTTTGAAAACACCCAGAAATGAAGCCAACTGACTATTCACAACATACGCCAGAGTCAAACACTCACGGGAAAAAATTAAAACAATAAAAAACAAAAAACCCACCCAAATGACAGCAACTTCAGAAAGAAAAAGAAACACCAGCCTTCTCAGATGAGAAGAAATTAACTGTATTTTTAGTTCTTAGAGAAATCTCCAAACTGATTTCCACAGTGGCTGAACTAATTTACATTCCCACCAGCAGTATATAAACATTCCCTTTTCTCTGCAGGTCCTCCAACATCTGTTGTTTTTTGACTTTATAATAATGGCCATTTTGACTAGTGTGAGATGGTTTCTCATTGTGGTTTTTGGGTATTTTTTCACACGCTTCTTGGCTGCTTGTATGTCTTCTTTTGAGAAGTATCTAATCATTTCTTGCCTGTTTTTTAATGGAATTATTTTTAGGGTTTTGCTTATTGGTTTATTTAAGTTTCTTATAGATTTTAGATATTAGACCTTTGACAGATATAATACATAGTTGGCTAATATTTTCTCACATTCTGTAGATTGTCTGCTTATTCTTTTGATGGTTTCTTTTGCTGTGCACAATAATTCTGGCAATTCAAAAAGTCATAACATTTCTTTACCCCCAAAGGATTCCATAAGTTCTTCAGCAATAGATCCTAAACAGATTGAATTGCCTGAGATAAAAGACATAGAACTCAGAGTCTGAATGGCAACTAAATTCAGGAGAAAGTTGAAACCCAATCCAAGAAAGCCAGTAAATGATCCCAGAAAATCAAATACTCCACGTTTTCACTTATAAGTGGGAGTGGAACACTGGGTACACATGGACAAAAGATGGGAACGATAGACACTGAGGACGATAACTGGTGAGGGGGCAAGTGTTGACAAACTATCTGTTGGGTGCTAGGCTTACTACCTGGATGATGGGTTCAATTGTACCCCAAATTTCAACATCACATCATATATCCTTTTTTTTTTTTTTTTTTTTTTTTTTTTTTTTTGAGACGGAGTCTCACTCTGTTGCCTAGACTGGAGTATGGTGGTGCGATCGTGGCTCACTGCAAGCTCTGCCTCCTGGGTTCATGCCATTCTCCTGCCTCAGCCTCCAGAGTAGCTGGGACTACAGGTGCCTGCTACTACACGCAGCTAATTTTTCATATTTTTAGTAGAGACGGGGTTTCACCATGTTAGCCAGGACGGTCTCAATCACGTGACCTCGTGATCTACCCGCCTCAGCTACCCAAAGTGCTGGGATTACAGGCGTGAGCCACCGCGCCCGGCCTCATCACAGCATATACCCTTATGACTAACTTGCACCCTGAATCTAAAATAAAAGTTGAAAAGAAGAAATTAAACCAAAATCAGAGTGTTTAGTATATATTTAAAGCTTTATGTCTAAAATGGTATTGATATGCTTTATTTTCTATTTGATTTTTATTATCTTACATACACTTTCTGCACATTGAATTCTCTCTGATAGTTCCCATGCAATTTTCTGTGACAATAAACATGTTTATGCTTATTAATTACTAAGGACATTATTGCAGTGGGAATTATAGTAGCTAGAACTCAAAATCAAATGCGTATATTCTATTTATAAGAATTGTTTTCTGGGACCAGGCACGGTGGCTCCTGTCTGTAATCCCAGCAGTTTCAGAGGCCACGGAGGGCAGATCATGAGGTCAGGAGATCAAGACCATCCTGGCTAACACGGTGAAACCCCGTCTCTGCTAAAAAATACAAAAAAATTAGCCGGGCCCGGTGGCAGGCACCTGTAGTGCCAGCTACTTGGGAGGCTGAGGCAGGAGAATGGCATAAGCCCAGGAGGTGCAGCTTGCAGTGAGCCAAGATCACATCACTGCATTCCAGTGTGGGCGACAGAGCGAGGAAGACTCCTTCTCAAAAAAAAAAAAAATTGTTTTCCATGGGGATACTGGTTAATAATTCTGAAACCATTATACATATATTCTAGAATTAAATAGTTAAATAAAGGAATGGCAGATAGTAGAAGCCAGGTTTGTCACTTTTGGAGTAGGAGGTAGCAGATGAGCAAAGGGTAGCAGCTTGGACAATCATGGATTAATGGATTAAAGTTGAGACATCACTATGAATTTAATGTTTAGCTTAATACAGACACAAATAGTTATGATGTATAAAAACTTGAGTTAGTATACATTTATATATTTCCTTGGTCTATGTCTTTCAGTAAGAGGAACCTAAAATGAGGATTCACAGCTGTGATAAGCAAACCTAGCACATAGATGTTGGTTTCTAATACCATTTTCTAATGCTTTTACATTGAACACAAACAATTCACTATCACATTTTACTATAATATTTCAAATGTAATTATAGGTAAATGTTAGGTATTTTATATGCTTCCTGCATACTGTATGGCAATTAAAGCAAATAGCTGAGAATTAACTTTGTATTAACGTTACAGTGCAGAGTTATTATTCATGAAAAAAAAAGCCAGGAGATTGAACTTTCCTTAAAAACATACAAACTTAGTAAATTCAGAGTAGATTTAGCAAGGGCATGGGGTTTCCGCAGGGTGGAAATAGGGCTTTAAGTCAATTGTATCTGAACCTAAATAGAATGACATCAGATTCATCATCTACTTAGAAACACAAGAAACAGGCATATAGTGATAAAATCAAGTCATGAGAAGTCAAGATAACTAAAATAGAATGTTAAATATAGAAGAAACAATAGGTTTATTTAAGCTAGAACTTTCATTATAAAAATGAGAAACCAAAGTTTCTTGTGAAAGTAAAACCTGGGTGGGCACAGTGGCTCATGCCTGTAATCCCAGCACTTTGGGAGGAATTTGACTTTGTGACTGCTTGAGACCAAGAGACAAGCATGGGCAACATGGTGAGAACTCCTCTCTACAAAAAAGAACAAAAAATTTAAATCAACTGGCCCTGGTGGTGCCTGCCTATAGTCCTAGCTACTTGGTAGGCTAAAGTGGGAGGATTGCTGGAGCCCCAGATTTCAAGGTTGCAACAGTGCAATCACACCACTGCGCTCCAGGTTGGGTGACAGAGCGAGACTCTGTCTCTAAAAGAAAGAAAAGGAAAAGAAAGTAACACCTAAGGTGGGTCATGAAGAATGGCTAGGAGTTACCCATAATGAACAGAGAAAGAACTTTGAAAACGAAGTATTGTGTTACAAAGAACTGGAGGTAAGAAAGTAACATGGTATAAATAAAAACAAAAAGCTAATATTTAGAAAAATTTCCAGTTTTTTTACACAATAAAATATATGAAATATATATTTTATGATCTTATTAATATTATAACTGAATTTGTCTTCTCAATGCTGAAAGGGTATATCAGAAATGCAAGAAACATGAATAGATTATTTCCTAAAAAATGTTAAAAGAAATAATTTCTACCTTCATTTCAAGACACCGATATATATACACTATACATATATATAAAACTAATAATTAGGTAATGTAGATACTATATCCTATGTAATATATATCATTCATATATAAATATATGAATGCATACAAATATATATACACATGCATATATATCTATATAAGTGGTAGAAAGAAATTTGTCAAGAAAGATATAGAGACCAAAGTCTCAAAAAAGCAAAATAGTTCTGTGTGGGCAGATGGTTAACATGACCCTTTCCTCTCCTATGTAAACTTTTGTTCTGTGATTAACTACTTAGCCCTGTTCCTCTAATAATACCTTGATAAAGTGTTATGTCAACTCAATAACTACGCAGCATTGTTTTTGATGAAAAGACATCTGATGAGAAAATTGCATCTAGCCTAGAAGAAGCAAAAATACATGACAGTAGCCATAGTTTTGAGTTCCTCTGGGCATAGTGATTCCTTTAACTGGGACTGCCACTTATGAAAGCCCTAAGACTGTTTTTAGATACAGTGGCTTTTCTTAGAAATAAGACATCTAAGCCAGGGCTTTTTCTGAAAAAGAATTATTGTAACCATTGAAGTAGATACTGAAAAATATCATAAACTTAGATAACATATACTTATCACTCAATTACTAATAAAGGAAAACACATACATCTTGACTCCATAAAAAGAAGTGCCAGCACACAACAATGTGAACAAGCTTCCAACAAATATTTACTGAATCTCTGTGTTATGCACTAGAAAAAAAATACATATACATTAATTTCAATTAGGATATAAAAATAGAGACAATATTTTTTTGAAAGACAGCCTAAATTCACAGTAGATAACTTACTGCTTTCTTGCACACAAGTATGTGGCTATAACTTTACACACCAGTATATAATGAAGCTAAGAACATCATTAACAGCAAATATTTTATAGCATGAGAAATTGCTTAGGTAAAAAGTAGTCAAACATATTTTTAAATTAGATACAAAGGCATACCTTGTTTTATTGTGCTTTACTTTATTGTGCTTCATAGCTTGTTCCTTTAATGCCCTGATAAACTGTTATATCGACTCAGTAAGTAAGCACATAGATATTGTGCTTTTTACAAATTCAAGTGTTGTGATAACTCTGCATTAAGCAAGTCTATCTGTGCCATTTTTCCGCAGCATTGCTTTACTTTGGGTCTTTGTGTCACATTTTGATAATACTCAAGAGTATTTCAAACTTCTCTATTATTATAGATTGACCAGTCTTTGATGTTCCTACTGTGATTGTTTTTTGTATGTCACTGACCACACCCATATAAGATGGTAATTTTTTTTTTCTTTCTGAGACAAGGTTTTACTCTGTCACCCAGGCAGGAGTGCAGTGGCAATTATGGCTCACCACAGCCTAGACTTCCTGGGCTCAAGTGATCCTCCCACCTCAGCCTCCTGAGTAGCTGGAACTACAGACATACACGACCACACCCAGCTAATTTTTGTATTAGCAGAAACAGGGTTTCACTGTTTTGCCCAGGCTTGCCTTGAACTCCTGAACTAAGTTATGTGCCCAACTAGCCCTCCCAAAATGCTAGGCTTACAGGTGTGAGCCATAATTGCCACTGCACTCCTGCCTGGGTGCATAATATTTTCAATAATCCTCAATCCATAAATATTTCTCAATCCATAAATATTTTTTCTGGATTTCTCAATCCATAAATATTTTTTCTGTACTTACTGCTCCACTGACTGGCCGTTCCTCTCTTGCCCTCTCCTCAGACCTTCCTATTTCTAAGGGACAACAAATTGAACTTAGGCCAATCAACAGCCCTACAGTGGCCTCTAAGTGTTCAAGTGAAAGGAAGAGTCACACATCTTTCACTTCCAGTGAAAAGTTAGAAATAATTAAGTTTAGTGAGGAAGGCATGTTGAAAGCTGAAATAAGCTAAACGCTAGGCCTCTTGCACCAAAAATTTCATCAAATTGTGAATGAAAATGAAAAGTTATTGAAGAAAATTAGAAGTCCTACTCCATCAAACACACGAATGATAAGAAAGTAAAACAGACTTATGCTAACATGGAGGAAGTTTTAAAGGTTTGGATAGAAGATCAAACAAGCTACATTCTTTTAAACCAAAGTCTAATCTAGAGACAGGCCTTAATTCTCTTTAATTCTGTGAAGGCCAAGGGAGGTGAGAAAGCTGCAGAAGAAAAGTTTGAAGCTAACGGAGGATGGCCATGAGGTTTAAGAAAACAAGCTCTCTCAATATCATAAAAAAGCAAGGTGAAGCAACAAGTGCTGACGGAGAAGCTGTGGCAAGTAATCCAGAATATCCAGCTAAGATAGTTGAGGAAGGAGGCTAACAACAGATTGTCAATGTAGAAGAAAGTCTTAAGTCAGGAAATGTCATCTAGGATGTTCATAGCCAGAAAGCGTAAGTCAATACCTAGATTAAAAGCTTTAAAGGACTTGCTGACTCTTATTAGAGGCGAATGCATCTGGTGGTTTCAAGGTGAAGCCAATGCTCATTCATCATTGCAAAAATTTTAGAGTCCTTAAGAATTACTCTAAATCTACTTCTCTGCCTGTGTTGTATACATGGAAAAAGCAAAGCCTGGATGACAGCACACCTCTTCCCAGCATGGTTCCCTGAATATTTTAAGCCCACTATTGAGACCTACTTCTCAGGGAACAAGATTCTTTTCAAAAATTATTGCTCAGTGACAATGCACCTGGTCACCCAAGATCTCCGATAGACATGTAAAAGAAAATGAATGTCTTCATGCCTGCTAACACAATGTCCATTTTGCAGCCAATGTATCAACTTTCAAGTTCATATTTTTTAAGAAGTAGATTTCATAAGGCTATAGCTGCCATAGATTGTGATTCCCCTATTGGATCTGGGCAAAGTAAATTGAAAACTTTTGGAAAAGATTCCAGATGACATTAAGAACATTTGTGGGCCGGGCTCGGTGGCTCAAGCCTGTAATCCCAGCACTTTGGGAGGCCGAGACGGGCGGATCACGAGGTCAGGAGATCGAGACCATCCTGGCTAACACTGTGAAACCCCGTCTCTACTAAAAAATACAAAAAAAACGAGCCGGGCGAGGTGGCGGGCGCCTGTAGTCCCAGCTACTCTGGAGGCTGAGGCAGGAGAATGGCATAAACCCGGGAGGCGGAGCTTGCAGTGAGCTGAGATCCGGCCACTGCACTCCAGTCCGGGCGACAGAGCGAGACTCTGTCTCAAAAAAAAAAAAAAAAAAAGAACATTTGTGATTCATGGGAGGAGTTTAAACTATCAACATTAACAGCAGTTTGGAAGAAGTTGATTCTGACCTCCATGGGTGACTGAGGGGTCCAAGACTTTAACAGAGGGAATAACAGCAGATGTTATAAGGTAGCAGCAGATATTGAGATGAGTGACTCCAAGTTTAAAAGTTTTTTCTGTGGGGAAAGTTAAAAGCATTTCTGTGGGGAAAATGCTAGCAAACATCCTCATGTGTTACAGAGGAACCATTCATGAAAAGAAGAGTCAAATGATGTGGCCAACTTCACTGTTATCTTATTTTAAGAAATTACCAGGTCAAGTGTGGTGGCTCACGCCAGTAATCCCAGCACTTTGGGAGGCCGAGGCAGGTGGATCACCAGAGGTCAGGAGTCCAAAATCAGACTGGCCAACATGGCAAAACCCTGTCTGTACTAAAAATACAAAAATTAGCCAGGCATGGTGGCAGGTGCCTGTAATCCCAACTACTTGGGAGGCTAGGGCAGAAGAATCGCTTGAATTTAGGGGGTGGAGGTTGCAATGAGCCAAGATCGTGCCACTTCACTCTAGACTGGGTGAAAGCGCAAGACTCCATTTCAAAAAAAAAAAAAAAAGAAAAAAGAAAAAGAAAAAAGAAAAAAACAAGAAAAAGAAAGTGCCACAGCCAACCCAACTTTTATCAGCCATCATCCTGATCAGTTGGCAATCATCAACATTGAGTTAAGAACCTCCAGAGCAAAAAGATTATGATTCACTGAAGGCTCAGATGATTGTTAGCATTTTTTGCAGTAAACTATTTTTAAATTAATATATGTACATTGGTTTTATATACATAATGTTATTGCACATTTAATAGACTACAGTATGGTGTAAACATAACTTTTACATGCACTGAGAAATCTCAGAAAGCTCATGAGAGTCATTTTATTATAGTTGTCTGGAACTAAACCCACAATATCTCTGTGGTATGCCTGTATATACATGCTCATTTTTAAAAAAGGCTAAATGGAAAACAGCAATGTGTCAATAATGTTATTCTCTGGCTAGTGAGATTTAAAATAACTTTTCTTTTTGTGTGTATATATTTCTTCATTATTTTATGGCAATATGCATATAATAGTCAGCATAAATTTATTTCAGGCATATAATATGTCAGTAAAAATTAAACCTGTATAGAGTTTAGCAATATGCCAAAAATTAGATATAGTTGATAATGGTAGAAAACCAAGCAGTACTGTCCATTTTATTAATTGAATTGTATTACTATTACCAGAGATATTTGAGTGTAGTGTCATAAAGTCCTATGGAAATCAGGGGGAAGCTTAATTGCTACCTCCAGAGAACAGTGAAAATTTATGTATTTGTTTAAACACTACCTTATGGAAATAAGATGTGCTTGAGTCTGGAGTCTTGCAATTTCACAAAATGTCAAGCACTTTTAGAACTAACCCTTTGTAAATTTTCATATCTTTTACAATAAAAAAATTACAATAAAATTAAGAACAAAAATACAGTTTAAATGTTCAAAATTTTATTTTAACGATATCACATAATAATGATTTTACTCATAACTATATGACATATCATGTACATTAGTTTTTTATACACTCACTGAGATTTATCACGGAAATTTAACATTGTGGCTCCTCAATTTAGAATTATTTATATATTTAGGCTCAATATGTATTCTCGAGGCTTAATTTCTGAAATTCACAGCTATATTTAATACACAGGTCATAGGCTCATAGGATCTTTTTCCTATAACATTTGTATGTCACAAAATTAAGGATTACATAAATAATTTTTTATTTTTGTTTGAAAAACTACATTAATATGCAGAATAAATGCAAACAATGTAATTTTTCCTATTTTGTCCACATTTTTAAAAATCATAATTTATATCCATTTTTATGTGTCATGAACATCTAGATACAAAAGTAGGATTTATTTTCTAGGTGTCTCTCCTCCAAGAGAGGTTGTGAGCATTCATCTTAATCAGGATACCTGTAGGAGTACATGCTATAACTCTAAAACAAACACATAAATAACAGAACATACTGAAAAATGACAGCAATTTTATATATTCTAAAATATTAATAAACCAATTGCTATCCTCAAAGCAAAGTAAGACCCTATATGTTTTTCATGTAGAATAGAACACAAAATTTTTAGCTGAAGATGAAGTCACAGTCTGTGAAGCAGTAGTACCAAATACAGTCAATAGTGGCTTGCACTGGACTTCAGAGAAGATTATCTGACAAGTGGCAATACTGCTGTACTTCAGGTAAAATTACAGTCCCATATAGATGAAAGCGCAACACACAATATGTATAAAATTGTAAACTTATATATAGAGGTGATAAAAGAAAAAAAGGAGGCTGGGCACGGTGGCTCACGCCTGTAATCCCAGCATTTTGGGAGGCCAAGGTGGGCGGATCACGAGGTCAGGAGATCGAGACCATCCTGGCTAACATGGTGAAACCCTGTCTCTACTAAAAATACAAAAAAAAAAAAATAGCCAGGCGTTGTGGAGGGCACCTGTAGCTCAGCTACCAGGAAGGCTGAGACAAGAGAATGGTGTGTGCCTGGCAGGTGGAGCTTTCAGTGAGCTCAGATTGTGCCACTGCACTCTAGACTGGGTGACAGTGTTAGACTTCATCTCAAAAAAAAAAAAAAAAAAAAAAAAGAGAGAGAGAGAAATCCAGGAAGATTTAGACCTAGCTACCAGGCTCTGTAACAACATTGTAATTGCAGGATGGAAATCCTGAGCTGCAAATAGAAACCACATCTATGAATTAGGCTCTTGGGGGACCAACATATGAAAGAGACAAACTAATATATGAGAGTAAGACAGAGAGATAGATGATTGGTTGGTAGGTAGGTAGGTAGATAGATAGATAGATAGATAGATAGATAGATAGATAGATAGATAGATAGAT